>NW_025781340.1:0-50660 GCF_021130785.1 Homalodisca vitripennis | reverse complement strand
TCTTTGACTAAAAAACCTAGTTTCATTGAGTTTTGAGTTTTTTATCTTAGTTTAAATTTACTCCACCATAAAATTTATTGCCATAATATAGGTAATTAATATTTGTATTTTCGAAGCGACGAAATTTTTTTAAAATTGTTAACTTTTCCGTTTCCTATTCCTGTTATAATTGCCTTTTTTCCAAAAAATATACCTCCAGGACTTTTATCTCGTATAGCCTAAAATGACGTAACCAAAATTTTCGATTGCAAAATTATACGTAAAACATGGCGAATACTAGGTTTTAGCATATTGAAACTCGTTATGTATTAAAAAATTTAGTTTAATTTTCATCCCAAACTAAAGTTATTTCGATTTTAAATTTATTTGCCACTACCAAACAGTAAATAACCAGCTCACTCCTCAAAGACTGTTTATTTATAGTTTGTAATCAGCAGAACTTAAGGGGATTGCATTGTCTCTCCGCGAGGACTGTACATAATGTAGATACATGCAAAAGAGAATTAGCTATACTCGACAGTTTGCATGGTTTTCCTTTAAATTCTGCAGGGAATTTTTCATTAAGAACTAAGTTGATTATTAACATTAAAAAAAAAGACGGGATTTGGAGATAAAAAACAAGGTTTTAAAATTAGGCTATTTGTAAACAAACATCAACAGTGTACAACCTCAACACCTCGCCGTTTAACAATAGTACATCAACACTAGTAAATGATAACTAATTGAATTAAAATGAACGTACAAAAAAATCGTTGTTTATAATATAACAAAAATTTACGTTAATAGCCTACTCATTTTTAATATTAAATACAAAATACATCTTAAAACACTGTCTAAATTATAGGATTAGTTTTACCCTCAAATTTGATAAATTAAAACATCAACGTCCACTGTCTAAGGCATGTTTTTTATTCACCCGGAACGCCTCTTCAACTAAATATCGTTGACCTGGTTACGGGTGGGTTGAGCACGGTCTTTAATTGGGTGTACGCTTCAAATTTTAACGAACCTTTGCTTGGCGGTTGTAAAGCTCAGTTATACAGAGTTGTCCAGTTTTAGAAAAAAAATATGAACTGCTCTAGAATACATATGGATGGATTCCATTTTGTATCTTCAAAACTGTTATTACGTATATACTTACTTGTGGAAAATAAAATATTGCATATTATTTTGGTAATTTAAATTATTCGAAAATATATAAAAGTAAGAAGAGGAGCGGGCTTTAATTAACAGTTTAATTATGCTGTAAAGAAATTTAACGTTTAATATATTTAACTTCTAAAGAGAGTGGTGGTGGATTTCCATTTTAAAATTTTATTAATATATGTACAGTTACATAATTAGACTTTTTTATTAATTCATCATGGCCCATAATGATCGTCCGGTCTATTATATATCTCTTCAAACACGCCCGCCAGAAGAGATCAAATGTTGGTTTACAATGGGATCCTCTTGATCCAAGGCAAGATCTTCAATTAATTATGTTTATAACAACTAAACCACAATTCTAGTTTCCCCTCCGCCCATTTCATATAAGCGTTACCTCCGTTTATGGCGTTTATTTCAGAATCATATACGATATTACGCAATGTTGGGTTTTTTTTAATTACGAGATCAATACTGTTAATGTTTTTGGTTGAGGTTTAAATTTAAATCACAATTTGAATTATCGGTTTTGGTTCGTCGGTTCTATTTTTTGTGTACATCTTTAAATTGGTGGTTAGATGACGTGATTGAAAATGGAAGTAAAGTGTTTATCCAATAATAACACTAAGAGGTGAATTGACTTTAACTCGTCCAGTGTTTTAGTTGATTAAAGAAGCTTATCTCATTTGCCGCACTAATTATCTTTGACCATATCCTAACTGAAATCTGGTTACCCTACATCAAGTTAAATGATAATCATTACATGAAACAGTTCTAGTTCCTCGTGTTTGAATTTTAAACCAGTGCAATTTCCACAGCTGGAATCAGAGTTTTCTTATAAATCAATTCGCACATCTATATATCAGAGAACAAAATTAATCGATCACACGACAAATAAAATCAATAAAACTAATAAATTCAATTCCTAATCTATCAATTCAGAGTCTTAAATAGGTGTGGTGTATGTAGCGTAGTTATTAACACGTACTAATGATTACAGGGGATACCGGGTAGGCGTATAATATCCAATTTTAACTACATAATACTTTTATAAAACACTATTTAATAATGTTAACTCTTAGTTTACATAAATCATATTAATGATAAATTAGTACTGAGTTCTTTTATATTTCAATTATTGAGTTAAGCAGTGGTTGAGTTTGGGAATATTTTTGTAGAGTGTTTTAAAACCTTAAGAAATTGTAATATATAAACATAGTAGAATTATATTAACTACAATTTAACCAATATTCGTTATGTAGCTAATAAAAGTAATGCATTGTATTCATACTTGCTTTATACATTTAAAAATCCTGCTTTAGAGTACTGAATTTTTATTGGTTGGTCGAATTGTTCTTGTTTGGTTAATTATTGTTTTAGACATATAACTACTTATAATTTTGAATTAATTTTTTTTGTTATTTTTAATATAAAATAACTAATCACGTGAAAACACATCGGTTAGGTTAGAGTGAAACGGCGCCTACCGCATCAGAATCCGACGAATCTAGGTCAGAAATGGCAGCGCAATAATGTACATTCACAATGTTCTGTAACTTAAAAAAACCCCGCCATTTTCTGATTGGATAAACCTTTTTAGTTGCGGTTTGGCGTTCATTTCAACTCTACTAAGTGAGCTCTTTAAAATGAGGTATCTCACTCGACCCATGCTTTAATTTAAGATTTTCCATGTTTTCCTCTGTTGGGCCGTCCCCCCTTGGTTGGCATGTGTCGTTATTAGCCATTTTAATGAGACAAAAACACCTTATCACGACAACATGCTCGTCATAACGGACGACGCCACAAGTTGTACCCATTTCAATCAAGGCAAATTACTAAAGATCTTCAAGGGTAAGTTACATTTACTATTTACAACTTTACATTAACGTTAAATTCATTTTTAAATGTTTGGCATCAAAGGGCTAATTTAATAATTACGAAAATAGAAATTTTATACTTACGGACCCAAAGCGTCGCGAGGTTGAGAATCGGTCAAGTAGTATGGGTTGCTCACGAAGGGTTTACATAAAAATATTCAAAACCGCGTTGCCAAATTAGGTAGTTAGTCCCGCCGATAATTTAGTTCGGGAACATTGGATAAAAACCTAATAATTAAGTTGTAATGGCTAAATAGGTTGTGGATATGTTTACTATTCTATAAAATGGAACTAACCTACCGGTACAACTGCCATTATTTTAAAAATTATCTATATTATGTGTGTTTACTTATAATAATTTCAAATTAGTTATTTTCTTTTATTTTCCTCTGTATTTGGGGTATTATTAAAACCTAAAAACCCTGTTTTAATTGAAATCAATCTAACGTAATATAATGTAGAATAAAATCATGTATAGGAATCCTCTGGCTATTACACAATTTGTATATTACAATCATTCGTGTATAACAATCGCTGACCTATAAATTAGGTTGAATACCTAAAAATAAAAATCTCGAATAGTTTTTAGTAAAAGATGAAAACATGAAATAATATTTATAACAGAGAGAGACTAAATAATACAATTATAAAAACTGACGGGTTATAAAATATCCTGGGGGAGGACATGCGTACTAATGGAACAGGGGAAGGAGTTTATCGGTTGTTGTGACACTGTTAATTGCATAACTTTCCACAATTACAGAGTCAAGGAAGCACCAGGCGCTTATCTCAGTTTGCAGAAACCAGTAGATTGCCATGTTTTACAGTGCGATTCGGCACAAAGGTGTGAGAGATCTGTGTAGAGAGGATCAAGCTACAATCTATTTTTAAAAATCCCAAATAATAAATTCAACACTTTGAGATACATACCGAAATTGAAAAGTTAATTTATAAATAAAACGATATTGCTGAATCGTTTGTTAGGTCGCGTCTTAAATATATTTTCTGCACGAAGTACAAGACCAACAAGACCAATATCAAGCTCATGGTTTTTTCACGGCAAAGAAGTAACTTTTCAAATTGGTTTTCTATACAAACCAGCAAACGAGGATTTTATTGAATAATGATGTTTAACCACGTCTATGTGTATTCACTCTCTTCAATTGCGTATTTTCTAGAATTATTTAGTCGCGATAAACGTTTGAAACGTTTCCCCCCACGACAACGCAAGAGTCGCTCCGATAGACGATATAGTTTTCCTTAAGTTAGAGACAAGTATACAATCCCCACGAATATCTCATAAATTTTCCAAATGCTCGATTACAGAAAGGAGCTAAAACCTTGCGTATCTCTCTAACTGAACACAAAAATTTCCGATGCCCTATACCACTCAGCAACCGGGCCTCCCTCAGGCATTTCATAAGTGATAGAAATTTTTCCTAATTTTAATACCGGCAAGATTTTTCATTACCACCGAGGCATCAGCCTGATATAAGTCCCTAATAATAAAAAATGTTAAAACAAATTGGCATTTATAATTACGTAAAGGATACGTTTATGATTGAACTAGAAAAGGTTAGGTTTTAAAGTAACCTTAAAGTTTTTATAAAAATTAAAAAAAAAAAATACTATTTCTGAAACTAAAAACCTACAGTATAATTATGAAAACCGATCCACAATTTTATCAGCATGCAAAATTATGACAATTAATAGCATAAATTAAAAAAGCCACTACTAATGAGAATTAGTGTGTATGAATATATGAATTATTTATATTTTAAGCGTAAATATTATCCATTTATACAACGGAGAGAATAAAGTAATAAAAATACTTCAGAATGATAAAATGTAACAACAAAAGTTCAATAGTACTGTAAGCTTTGTACATTGTAAATAGGAATTGACTTTTGTCGAATGCAGACAATGTGTCTGTGTCTGCAAACATTTCGCGTATTATTGCCCTAGTATAATAGTTTGTGATTCTGTACCACTTTATATAAAAAAACTTGTTATACAAACATTCCGATGTCTTTGTATTCACTTATTAAATGTTAATATTAGGGATAATATTATACAGGAATAAATGTTTATATAATAATAAAAGTTCGTTTGTTTCTTATGTGTATTTGGGCGGAAAAATATACTAGAGTGGTAAACAATAATATAACGTTGGGGACCTCATCTCAATGTAATGTGAAATTTATATTACTTTTCATAATTTTTTAAAACAATCGTAAAGTCTTAATTAGTACCAATTAGAATCTAAGTTTTTTAGTAAGACCGGTTATCATTTCAATCCTCCCTAAAATTTATTTTCAAGTTATATTTATTTAAAGTTTCTTTTAATTTTATAATAAATATTACGAATAATTTGAAAAGAAAATCTTTTCCAAAGATTTTCACAATTATTAAAAAATGTAATCCAAAATATTGCAAAATAGCAAAATTATTGTAATCAACAGCCTTACAGTGGATTAATAAACTGTGTTAGTTACTTCTGTATTGAATAAAATTTACAAATTGTAAACATTCATGCAGAGTAAGAAAAATAGTACTGTAATATTGATGTAATTTGCCAACATTACATCGTGAGTTGTTATTTCTTAGAAAAAACTAAAAAATTCACAGTTCCTTAGTTCACCATTTTATAAATGGTTAAAACATTTAAACTTGCCTAAAAATTTTTTTTATTACTGCCTTTTCGCATAGTTATTTATACAAACTTTTTTTAACTTTAAAACTCCTATTTAATTTGTAACTTTGACCCAATTAATTTAATTTTTTTTGAATAATTTCAATAATTTGAAAACTAAATAAATATAATTTATTATCTAAAAAGCTATATTATTTTTAAATAGTACATCTATATCAATTTATATATTCACTTATTGTATTTAAAATTATATTAAATATGAAATTAAATTTTTTAAAATAGATTGTATATCTCATAATGGATCTGGATAGATTTCATAATCATTTAAATTCAGAATCGAGACAAAAAAACTGACCAATTATAATTTTTTTAAAAATAATATTAGAGTAAATTTCATATAATAAAAGAATAACCCTCTTATTTTCAACAGAAAATAATAGTAGGGTGTTTAAAATTGTAGTAAGCAATAAGCATAACTCTTTTTTCGTATTGTATAACTTGTTTATGTAATCTTTTATATGGTATTTTTTTGGGTTCTGACTTTCAAAAAAAATTAAACTACAACAGTCCTTATGAAATTAGCTGGTTAATTAGTGTTTTTCTAGTTAACAATTTATAAGAAAAGCACATATTTTCACCACCTTTTTACAAGGATCTTAGGTAATAAATTTAATTCTAAGAGTGTTAAAGTCGGGTTATTTTTAAACACCAAATAATTTTTTATGTTGTACAATGTACTGTTATTCCACACAGAACTCTTTTCTACTGTATAAAGCTTTGGAATTTTTTGAAATACTTTTAAGTATTTCAAATAAAAAACACGGTACAGTTTCTAATATACGAGGATTTTAATCATAATTTCCACTGAAAAATTTAAAAAATTATCGTAAAAAAAAAAATAACTCCTGGTAAGTAAACCAAATTGTGCAGCTGGTTTGTGATATTTATTTTAAACTGTTCATTTCACGCAACATTTCTTAGCACTAAACCTGTTCTGGCAGAATGTGATCAAATTGTAAAACAAAATTTTTTGTAGCTTGAATGCTATATATGTAGTAAAACGGTATTATTGTTGTAGGGAGGAGACTCTAAGCATTTCGTAAGTCACCTGGAGACAGAAGATATCACATATAAGAACATACTAGATGGCACTAAGGTGGGTTTTTTTTTTTTTTTTGTTTTTAATCTCTAACTTCGTGAGACACTAGAACGTTAAACAGAACACAATTTTTCAATCCCTTCAAGAAATTTATTATCTCTATCTTCAATAATACTTCTCCGTAATTTCGAGGGTCTGAATGTGTTTGGAAAGATCAAAATTGCCAATAGATGAAGCAATTTTCCACTCACTGTTTTAAAGAGTCCTTAGGAGTTTATATAATACGAGTAAGATCGAAGGCTGACTACTAAGTTTAAACAGAGTTACGGAATACCTGACATCACATATTACGTAACAGACCATCGTTGAAGTTGCAGCAATATTTATATGTTTTATTTGTAATTCTTAAGATGGTTCTGTAGATATATGGACAGCGCAATCTACACTAAACGATTGATTATTTCCATCTCTCGGCAGGTAAATTAGAAAAAATTTTATTGAGCAAAAGCCTACCTAGGTGATAGGGTTGCAATGACAGTTTAGAACAAATCCATCGTAGACGAACAATGCCACAATAATAAATTAAATAAATAATAAATAAAAGTGTATTTATATGTTTATAGAAAATATATATATATCTAATATATATATATAGATTCTTTTGTTTTCTTTATATTTTATTTATATACATGCTTTTGGAAAATTGTTACTGAAAAAGTATAACGAAATATATTAAGCCATTTCGATTTGAAAGAAGAACGTGTTTTTTCTTTTGATATCCTATATCATATATATATACTATAATGTATATATATATATATATATATATATAATAATTTAAAGTTTCATAGCAAAACTCTGTATAGTACAATAGATGAAAAAAAGTTCTTTACACAAAAGAAAAGATATCCATATCAAATGATAAATTCACAAGTTATGTTGTTATATATACATATTTTATTTAAAGAAAAATTTTAAAAATATCAACCATAGTTTAGACATGTTGTCATCAATATTGCAAATAATGATTATATGATAACAATAAAGTACATAGTTCTTAGTTCCTAATCCCATGATCGCTATATTCAAATAATGTTTCTAGAGAGGTGAATTCTAGGAAATTATATCAGTATTTATATGTCTCCCAGTTTTACCATACATTAATCAGTGAGAAATGAATACGATTATCTCTTGGACGAATGGTAAATGCCATAAAAAATTAGGATTTTGTTTCGTGTAATTGCCTTTAGGTGTATCCACTTGGCATATGAATTACAGACTCACTGCAGTAGACAGATAGAACAAATGCTTTAATATGAAAGAAACTTTTACAACATACGCTTTTTAAACATTCCAAGAGCTCAACAGAGCTCGCGCGGAAATTACTTATTAACATATGAAACAAAATTAATTACGACATTACAATATTAGTTGTCAGTCCAGTCCTTGTAACAATTATAATTTCGGTCATGATATCAAACACGTATAACCCTTTAATAACTACGCTCGCTTGTTTTCTCGGTTTGCCTATCCACGGGTATTGTTCAAATCATACTAGTTTTCCCAGAACCTCCCGTTTTTTGTTCCATCCCAGCCACTGTAATATATACTGTCCCACATAACGTACTACGGAGACAAAGCTAATCACCGTACTTTACATCTACTCATTCTTTTAATGTTGAGAATTAAGTAAACACAGAATGAATTAATTAGGCGTTTGTCTCATTGTCAAGATGTTCAAATAAGTAGTTATGTAAAACTTTTGATATTTTAATCTAACAATTTAAAACTTACTCTGGCGAATAATAACAGTTGAAATTGATTGTAACACAATATGGCGTGCTGTCATAATACAATTATTAAGTCAGCGTAGTTTAAATTACATTAAAAATGCAACTTTCAACGATATTTCGGTACACAATAGACAAAATGTGGTATTTTTTCTTACAGATATACGAGACCACTAGTGGGGCCTAGATATATAGAAAAATATCTAGGTAAATAATTCATCCCATTGAGTTGCTTAAGAATGTCTCATCTAAAAATTTCAGTACACATTCGGTTAATGGTTTACAATCAGACTTTCAATGAAAAGCAAACAAACAGACAAAATGTATTTTCCGCATTTATAAATTAGGAATATTGTGGCTTCCACGTGAATTACTATCATTAATCCAATTATATAAGACAAAAATCACTAAAACTTTTTAAAATTTTAAATGTCCACTTATGATAAAAACTATATTATATTATCCATTGTTTTAGAATAAAAAAAATAATGTATTTGTACGTTTTAATCATATAATGCATAAACACAGTTCGCTAGATGTTAGCATATCAATAATATAAATACAAATGTCTCAATAAAACTTAATTTATATTATTCAAATTTTCCTACATTCAAGAAACAGATATCAAGATGGAATGTGGACCAAAACGTTGTCCCTTAAACTACAAAGTGCTAAACCAAAAATTTATTACATCATCCTAAGAAACTATTTTCAGATATTCAGTTTTAACGCGCGATTTCGTTCACTTCGTTTTAAATTTCAGGACTTTTGGCATCCCATATCATGAGTTGGAAAATGGAATTTTTTTTACAATGATGACTGAAATGAACATGGTGATATTTTAATGTTTGGAACATATTTTAAGAAAATTTTTGTCAAATTTATTATTAAAGATTGCGCTGGCCAGAAGATATAAGGTAACATTGGTTTATTTTAAATATCAGTAAAAAATGTACTGTAAAATAAAAAACTGTTTACAGTACCTAAATAATTGACTCAAACTGAAGAAAATTTTTTTTCTGACGATATCCTGAAAATAAAGAGGTAGGAGGTATACGATCTCAGTTGCATGAAGCCATTCTAAAGCTTGAAATAAGTTTTTAAAATTTACACATGCGCCCTATCACTCTTAGTATATTTAAAATAGGCCCAATATTCAACATTATATTACAATAGCCCTCATCTTTTAAATAGTCACTCATAAAAAACGTTCATAGAAGTACACAATAGATCACCATAGATAATAAATTTACATTCAAAACTAACGCTTACAACAATTTCAATCATTTTCGCCTAAGAAAGGATTCGGTTCAATAACCTATAAAATTGAGAAGAAATTTTTTTCCAGGGTGACATAACTTAACTCCTAACCTTTTTTATATTAAAATTTTTTTAGCATCTAGATTAGAAAGTTATTGTGTTTGGTTAGAATATTTACCTAAAAAAAAAGATATCAGATTGCACAATCTCGACTCGTAATGTATGTACGATTTTGTAGTACATTTAAACGCTGGAAATCGCATGAAATCTGTCCTCTTACTCTCAATTTCAATATAAAATTAGTATATCTTTATGGCATTTAAAAATTTACATTTGCTTTTTGAACACAAAATCAGTAGAAAACTAAACAAAATAAATAACATATCAGCATTAGAGCACGATCTAAAAGTTAGGCTAAAAATCCCATTTTTACTGTATTAAAACATTCTATCCTCTCCAAACATGTTTTTATAACCCTTTTATAAAGCAAAATAGTATATAGGTTTTATATAACAAACAAAGTATGATCGCCAGTCCTTATTTGAATTGGCTATAATATGTTTAAATAAAATAAATTTTTTTACTGAATTATATTTTAAAACAATATTAGTTTAAATTTTACTGGATAACCTGCGGTACTGATCAATAAAATCACAGAGGCGAACCCTACTGTCTAATAATTAAAAGAAATCAAACAAAGACTAACAACAGAAAACTTTTAGTATAATGAGGCCTTTTATTACGCGTATTAATGCAAACAAACTTGAAACTCCAGAAGAGTGACTCAGACAGTATCTAATCTAACGAGCGAAACAAGTCCAGAGCTTAGTTTACCAACTCTTCATCTACTTGTCCCTGCCCTTTTGGTTTTACTACTCCGAAGCTAAGATTTTCTATTGCAAGAAGATAAACCCACAAATTTTTGTAATTTATTTGAATTATATACAGTATTTATTGACAATCAGCTTCAAAAAACATCGCCCAAAATATAGGAATCAAATATCGGTTTAAGTCATTAGTGAAAACCTATCATGCAGGGGGGCTAGCAAAATTTTCATTTTTGTTTGTCTGCCTGTCTATCAAGCACGACCCATTTATGGGAATAAAATGGCATTAAAACTTGAATTTATTAACTTAGATCTAATGTGTACATATAAAGATCGGGTGCGTCTCAACTTGCAGGAGACTTGCCTGAGCGTCAACGCCACAAAAGTTTATTGCATTCTTCATTGGTGTAAAATATAAAATCAAATAAAATTGCAGAAAAAAATAACTTTTTGATTACTAACTGGGTAGAAGGAGTTGATAGTCATATTACATTTCAATGTAGAAAAATCTTATTATCCGATCCAGACTTACAAAAGTTCTAAAAATAAGAATACAACGTATCATTAAAAATAAATTAAATTTGTTTTAATAAAAATGTTTTTTTGAGGGATACATATATTTTCATTCATAATATTTATTCCTCCTGAACAATAAATAGATAAAAAAACATTAAATTATTAAAAAATATGGTCGAGTTAAACAAAATAAAATTTTTACAGCTTCAAAATTAATAAAATTATGTTACCTCCCCTGAAGTTTTTTTTAGAAATTCCTATAAAGTATCCTAACTTTTAATCATAAGTAGGGTCATTTTATTTTGACCTAATTTTCAAAATGTATTCCTTTTTCCTATTTTTCAATGGACTGTAATATTCGGTGTTGGCGTGTTAAATCAATTCTGTAGGCATTAAACACTAATCTAAAAGCTATAAATTTTAATATAAAAATGATAAACTATAGCTCTGTATGCGGCAATTATAAATACTAAATTAGAAACCTAATTTTTTAAAAGGGTTTTATAAAATTTGTATACAAGTATGTTATTGTGACTTTAAGGTCCTCGTATATAAACTTATATATATATATATAATATATATATATATATATATATATATATAATATAGATCAAATTCCAATGTAACAAATGGGAGTTTTTTGTTTTTAAGTTTTTTATTTACTCAAGATTTGAGTTACAGACGATACAATCATATGAAGCTATTACGTTCGCGTTCACATCTGATCATATTTAAAAAGCAAAAAACCTGAAAGCAGAGTACATTTTTCAAACTATTTTTGAGGACAAAAACCTTTCAGCGTTACTACTTGTGTTAAGTTACGAAGAATTACCGACAATTTGTCACAACAGGTTATTTTTATTTTTGTAGGAATACGCAGCTCTTATGTGAAATTGATAATCTTTATCCGAAATTATGTATTACTCTTATAATATAGGAATAAAGTCTACTAAGATACATCTAAAGCAAGGACAGCACGAAAAATAAACCCAATACTGACTATTGGGCCTTAATGGCCCTCGTACACCACAAACACTGGTGCCGATTTTACGTGTAACGGAATTTACTAACCATTTTTTAAATAACTATACTAATAAAATTTATTATACCACGTAAACGAAAAATAAACAATTATTACATTTGATTTCAGGTAAAATAAAGCAGACAATAGGTTACCAAGACTGGTTGCATTAGTAGTTCAGCATCATTATAATGCGTTGCTGGCGTAAATAAATAAAAAATACGTTTATCTTTACTAATGCCTTATACCCAGGAGACAGTAAATAAAGTTTCCTGAAAAAATTATCTGACCCAATATTTAAGACTCTCAAATATTTACCGCATTGACAAGTTTCTTTCTTTCTTGGAAAACTTTGTAGAAAAGCGATATTTTGTATAAACTTTACGGTTAAATGACAGCCACCAGACGAAATGTATATTCTACAACTATTTATGTCTCTTAATCGAAGATAATAGAATTTTATCGAATATATATATATATATATCAATTGCGATTCGATAAAATCTTATTATCTTCGATAAGAGCATAAATAGTTTGTTGTAGAATATACATTTCGTCTGGTGGCTGCCATTTAACCGTAAAGTTTATACAAAATATCCGCTTCTACAAAGTTATATATATATAATATATTTTATTTTTATATATATATTAATAATTAAATGTAGAGTTAATTAACGTTTAGTTTAACTATATGAAATGATAATAAGTGTTTTTAAAATATTAATGGCATTTATTTTTGTATAAACTTTAGATTTTCTATTAAATATTAATACATAATAACATTTTGAACAAATTTTTTTTAGTAAGTATTTTATAAATCATATAAGCGAATAACATGCATTTATTATTATTATTGGCTAGGAAATTCCGTTGACTGATATACGTACTTGGTTATATGTTGTACTATCCTAAACTGTCCAAAAACATAATATATTTATTGTCAAAGTAATTTCAAAGTTTATGTGTTGGCTAAAACAATTTTGCTTTAGGGATAGCCAAGGTTTGTTAATTGTATACCTCTGATGTACTAAAACTGATGTAACCTCTGATTTTGTACTACCGTGTTTACTGGCACATGAGGGGTTAGCTTTGAAATTTAATCTTCTGAAATAAATAAAGTTCAAACTAAAATTGAAACTTCTATTTGAAAATAATCTACTAGGATTTTAAAATAAAAAATAAAACTTCTTGATGATCCTTTTTAAATTCAAACTTGTAGTAATTTTATGTTCACTCAAAAATGTACAAAGTTCATACAGCTTGTCTTTCTGTTCAAATTTTAAAAATTCTAAAACTTTCACACTCTAATCTGATCTGGCAATTCTTTACTTTTAATTTACCTTAAAAAAATTCAATTTTTATTTTGTTTACTAATTTTCTTTACTTTACTTTATAATACTATTCCTTTTCAGTTGTTAGAATTTTAAGAATTCTTCAGTGTTTAGATACATTTAAATTGCTGAAATCATCTGTCAAGAACCACAAAAATTATTTTAGAGTGTTTTTTAACATAAAATGTTATATACATGGTGCTCACTGCACCAACAAAGTTTTATATTGCACAGATCAAAAAGACAAGTTTCTTTAATTGCCATTTAATTTAATTTTTAACAATATTTATTAACCCCAAATTATTCAAAAAAAAACTAAGAATGAATATTGACTGGACTCCAGTTAAAAAGGTTTTCATTACCGCAGGCTTTCAATGACGATTAGCAAGAATAACTCTAAGCATTTTCAAAGACTTTACTCGTTACTACTACTTCCGATCAACTGAGACGGGTGGTACGGCACGTCTACCTCACCCCCCCTCTCAATTTTCGTTATAAAAACACTCCCATTCTGCGATGACGCGCGCCTCGCTGAATAGAAGCCTCTTTTGTACTGTCCAGTCCTTATTAATTCCACTGGGCCTCAACTCCTTCCACCGGTAATCCAGTTACCCCAGAATTACAATTTAATACAATTGGTACAATGTATATATTTAAAAATAAATATAATATTAACATTTTTTTAAATATTTTGAGTCAAAGGGTAACCGCAGCTTACTCCTTGTAACAATAGGATCACAAAAAAGAAAAAAATATACTAGGAGCTAGTGTTTCTAGACAAGGCTTGTCCTACAATTTACAGGACCTGCAGCGACTATACTATATTATTATGTTGAACATTATGTGTGAGGTTTTTTTATTTCTCAATGAAACATAAAAATGTTGTTCTCCCTGCGGATTTTCTGCTTAACTTTTCATAAAATTGATCAAACAAACTATAAATTTTGTGTAATAAAAAAAAAATAACGAATCTCGTAATGAATTCAGTAGCTTAACGTCGTACTCTTCTTTTATTTCACTGGATGTTGTTTTTTTAATTCCCTAGCTTTTTGAATTCATAAAATAAATATTTGTGTTGGTTAACACAGTAAAGTTACGAAACATTCATCTGTATTCATGATAATAAGCCATATTAGAGATGTCCTTTCTTGTTATCGGGTTAAGTTACTTACTGTTTGTTACTTTTTTTATGATTTTGCTACTACTATGATTTTCAAACTACCAGAAACATATTGGTATAACTAATTGCACTGTAGGAAAGAGAATCAGAATATTAAAAGTTGTACAACCATCTTCAAAAAACATGTTATACTTCTTATACCATTAAACGAAGCTCTTTCCAGTTCCTTTGCTTTAAATATTCTCTGTAGCAAAAAATTATTAACACTTCATATATATATAATATATATACTTAGTTTATTAGTATTAGTTTATTAGTAATTTACTTAGTGTATAAATTTAAAAATACTTAACTGAAATGTAATATCAAATAGAAAACATATGCGTAATAGAGAAATATAGTTATTTACATTTAATCATGTCTGAAGAAACAAATTAAAAATACCATAGCTTATAAAACATACAGATATTTCCAACCAGAACGGAAGAGGACGGTTGTTTGGTGGATAAATTATTTAAATATACTAGCCTCTTTAAATTCAATTGGTAGTTCAATTGGCGCAATAAAGCGTTTTATTATAATGGTATTGGGTTTCATAATTACACCGTAAAAATTGTTTTATTATATTTAGAAACTAATGTTTTCCATTTTTCTTAGACATCAATCAGTTCCTATAAAATTAAATATTTATGATCAAGAGTTCCAATTTATAATACTTGGAGGAGGATTGTTCTTAATATAGAAATATCATGTAAATTTTTACTCTCACAAGCCCCGTGTAAGAATCTTCTCGTTTTAGTAAATTTTACCGTTTTATTCGAGTGCATATGAATAGGAGATAAAGAATGAAATTAAGTAAAATGAAACTAATGGGTTATTTACTTTATAAATAAAAACACAATATAAGAACTGTTAGAACTTGTTTAAAGAACCGTTGCAGTTAAACTTCTCGTACAAACAAACAAACAACTAAATACATTTTAACCGCTTGATACTAGGGTTTCTATACCTCTTTGTAGGTTAAATAATTCTTTTTATCTATAGAATAGATTGTTTTGTTTATCCATTCACCGTTGTTGAACTAGTTCGCTAACTTTATATATTTATATGTGTTATAACTATATTTTATATTTTAGCGACAATCACCTTTTTTGAATTTTAAGTTTATTTTTCGTCATGATGATGAAACCGTTACAGTACATCTCCGTTTGCACACCACCAAAATAGACAATTTATTTTATGGTGGCGAACGGGATGGCTGATCATAATTAAACTTAGAAGAAAAAAAAGAAACCGTGGATTAGAGTGCTCAGTTTAATATACTCATTATACATTCATAAACCAACACACAGTAGAAAAAAAATCCTTAAACCATAAAATAAGAACCTTCTGTCAAAATAACAATATTAAGCCAGATTTAAAAAAAAAACACATGACTACAATTAACCCCAACATTTCTGTAGTATGTCTCAGGGTGCACCCTGGATAAATAAAACCAAATAAAGAACAGTCATAATTTGAAACAATTAACTGCAAATTCCCACCCAGTATCTTTCGGCTAAGGGTGGGCTCCTAATGGAAACAAAGGAATAAAACTACAAATAGCATTTTAAAACTAAAATTAAAAACTAAATAACAAAACATAAAGTATAATAACTGGCAAACAATAAAAAAAATGTATTAATTAATAAAAAATAGCAGGGTATCACGGATGTTTGACTAGGTATTTAGCTCATCATGGAGGTTCTGTTTTCCAGCAGATCAGGAAGATAGAAAACCCTGGAAAACAGATGTATGCGACCGACACCATGATGATGAAGCAGTTGTAGGTAAGAGTATCCTCTTCTGGATTCTCGTCAGTGCAAAAACGTAGAATTTTCGCCAGCATGTTAGTGGGAATATGTAAAACAAGCAATATCCATATATAATTTGAAAATGAAAAAATTGTATTACACGTAACTTTCATTCTAACATGCAAGCATTTAGAAGTTCCTTGTCACTCTGAAAAGGGAGTGCAGACCGCTCACAGCATAGTCATTTAGTGCCTTCTGCTACCACAGAGAACAACACTTACGTATACTATATGAATACAACAACATGAGCCGAGGGAGAACTGGGTTTCAAGACTTAGAACCGGCTCAGTGAGAAATAAAATAGGTACGATGTAAGCGTGCAGAGGGTAAAAAATTTGCCGCATTACCTTTGGAACATATAACGTGCTTTGATACCTAAGTCATAGACGTAGAACTTAGCTATCAAACAAAATTTTTTAGTTTCACATTATTTCGAGTTTGTGAGATAAGATTTTATTACAATTCAAATTGATATATCAATTCGCTCCAAACAAACACTTTCTAAGTCCTGAAAACCTCTAGAAAGAAATACTAGAATGATTAAATTACATTAAAATTAGTTTATAAACCGATTGAAGACGTTATTATTAATATGAAATGATCAATTAAATCTATTGAATGAGAATTTTAAAAAAGGAGTTTTTTTACGAAAAAAAAATATTGAGAAATATGCTTATAAGTTAAATATTGAAATTTTTGGCTACTAACTCAAACAAAACGAAAATTCGGTTATACATAAATGAAGCAGTTGTATTACCACTGGGTTTTAAATACACGTTATATAAATGTTGCAATATTGATAACTAAGCTTAAATAGTTTGTCTGAAATTATTTTTAAAATCTAATGATAATGCTTTTGTTCATTTACACATTCCAATTACCTTCAGATTTGCATTTCTCTTTTATTTTTATCCAATTTGGGGCCAATTCTTCACGATAGAAAATAATTTACTGTTACTATTCGGATGCATAATGCAGTAAACCGAGAGTATAATTATTGTATAAATTCATCTAATTAAATCAAACAATATATAACTATACCTTGGCTAATACGAGAATAAAAAGATTAATGTAACAACGGTAGACTTACCGGTCCTGACATTATTGTGGCCGGTTGTACTCCTTCGGTCTGGTTTGGTAAACTTTCAACTTTGCCTTCAGTTTGGCTCATGTTTACCTTACCTTGAAGAACTTCGTTATTATTTCTCTTTGTCATGTATTCTATCATTGGTTTCTCTTGCTTAAAGCAACTGATCTAGCTTATTATATACAAAATTTTACAACTTTATTTTTAAATAATGAAATATATTTATTTTATTTTAATAAATACAAAAACCTTATTTCAAGAAGGAGCTTTAGTAAATAAAAAACTAATCATTTTCTTCAAAAGAAAAACAAATAATTTTCAAAGTTAATTTTATAATTTTCTATATATCTAAGATGCTCATGTTATGCATTTGTATAGGACGCAGTACGTCTTTTAATTAGTGTATTACACTGAGGTACTTTATAAAAAATGAACAATAACGTAAAATTAAACGCTATTAAGGCATTTTTATTATTAACACTTTATCGTATCTGAACAAACCAAATTAACACATCCACTGATCATGATACTATAAATAATAAAACAAAGAGAAAGAAATTGGAATATACGTAGCACATTTTTTAATAAAGCATTTATTGTTTTTTAGTATTTTAACATTTTATTATAGTATGTTTTAGGTCCAATACTTATGCTATTACACGTAAGGTAAGTAATTACATTACGCTACAAAGCGTACAGAGTAAAAAATTCTAAAGTTGTCGTTTAATAATCAAAAAAATGTTGAGTATGTTTCGTTGTTGGTTGAGTGCTTAAGCTATGACACACTCAAGGGACTGGAGGTAATCTATATTTATGATTGTCAGAAGGAGATCTTGAGAGAGAAACAGATCGTGAAAGCAAGGTTTATAAATTGTCTATGCCGCTTAATTTCTACGTATACATGCTACATCCAGTGCAATGTCACCTTCCATGGTATATTAAAATATTTCATGGGTTTTTAATTGATTACCTAGTTCACTAAAATAAAAATTTGAGGGTAAATAATGTATAAATTAAAACACGTCGTTTAGCTTATTAAAATGAACCACATACTATTTTACGTACAAAACTCAGGTGAAGCAACACGTGGCCATGCTTAGTTTTAACTTCCCACAAAAACAACATATACATAATTTTAAAAAACTTAGTCACGATTATTTATGTAAGATATTGTAATACTAACGTATACCAGTCTACTAAATATTATAGTAGGTGGTCGAAAGGGAAATTCTATCAAAAACTTGATTCACGTTAAGGTAATTTGTGTTTATATTAGTCAGAGTTCTTTGTGTGTGATAAAGTCAGTATTTATGTGTTTGTACAGTCAGACTACGTGGTGTTGATATAGTCAGGATTTGAACTTTTTTTATATAGATCACCATGTAAAAGGAGGTATTCCTCTTCAAACCTTGCCAATGTTCGATTATAACATGTTTAATGTGTGACATGTATGAAAAAAGTAATATCGAAGCCAACAGCTCTCTGGTCACAAGCAATCTGTTCTCCATTGGCAGATCTGCCATCTGTGAACAAACCACAAAAGCCAGCTTTGTTTAAAACTTAGCGTAGTTATGGTTTACTGTTACTATGAATTTTTACTTTGCTTTGCAAAAGGAAAAACAAGTAAAAATAACTATTGCCATAGGTAATTCCATTTGAAACATCAAGTTCTAGTTATGAGTTTATCGTTTCCATACGCTGACTGTATTTCATATACTACCAAGGCCAATAAATCTTCCTACGATAATAAAAAAATCATAAATCGTATTGCAACTCTTTTTTCCGACGTGTAATGATGGATATAAAAACAACGCAAATATTATAGTTATATACCGCATCATATATAACAACTGTTCTACTCAAATTAAACTGTTCCTTCTCGTGTTCTAAAATAAACTTTATATTTTAAGTTCTAGTTCCATTCACTGAAATTACGCAACCAAGGGATTCATCACAGTAGAATATTATTATGTCCACATTTTATATTAATTATTCAAATTGTAAAATTTTAAACGTTTTATACTTAAAACAATATAAATGGGTTTTCAAAAACAAATTTTAGTTTATGTTTTGTGGTAAACTAATTATGTCTGATATACATGATATAAATATGATTTTGTTATTTTAATTCTCATTTGTTACAACAGTAACATGTTTTGTCCAATTTATGCAAGACAATGAATAAACTAACCATGAAAAATATTGTAATACTCTTGAGTTTGTTTAAACGGTATAAAAGTTTATATTTTAGTGCGTTACCTGAGGATATTGTATTTTTTTAAGCCCCCTTACTTTGTTTTATGTTTCTTTAAAAATTTTAAGACCCCACTGCTATTTAGACGTTTATAAGTTCAAGAATGTATATATAATTTTATATCCTACCTGAAATATCGGCTCACTGCACACAAACACGCACGCGTGGCGCTTTTAAGATAAAATCTGTATTAGAAAGAAAACGGCTCTCATGGTATTCGGCCTGTTAATATATATCTAACGTAAATCTTTCTGAATTACCAAATTAAATTGGAAATTTACAAATGATAACAGGCCTACCCAATCCTGATAAGATGTGAGTTCTACAGGTTTGGATCCGTATAATAGAAGATTTCCTTATTTACCCTAGGTATTAGTCATCTGAACTAATAAGTCATTCCTAATTTCTGGGAAACTAAATCTGATTTGCATTACTCATCTTTCATTCGTGTCCTTAGATTTTTAGATTTCTCACCACTTTAAGACCCCAAAATAGCACAGTCTAATTATGAAGATATATTTTAAAAATGTATTAAATGTTATTTTAACTTTATAATTTTATTAAACAGTGTAAATATCTAACATAACCATTTTATAAAAAAAAAATTAGTAATAGTATTTATATGATTTGTTAATGGAATTTTTTGTCAGAAAGTAGCATATTCATTAACTTAAAACTTTACTGATTAAACTTTATAGGGAAGGAAAACTAATCTTCTAAAATTAATTCATTTTGGAAATAAATTACAGTCCTGTAGTTAACTAATAATAGAGAAATTGTTGTCGTAAAGTAAATGATCGAAATCACTGTTATACCTCTTATGAATAATAATATCCATATTTCCTTCTTGACTCCTAAAAAAACCCTGATAACAAACAGCGTGTCAGAAGTCAGAAGAAAGAGACGTGTGGGTAATTTGGAACGTGATATATGTGCATTAATCTTCTCTTTTTTGAATATAACTCCAATTGCGCCTTAGTAGTGTGCCACCTGAAATATTGGTATAAGTACTAAAAAATTCCCTATGTGTGTAAGCAAGTTATAGTAGTTGAATGTGTGAATTCAATATATATATATATATTATATAATATATAATATATATTATATATATATATTATATATATCTATGCTATGGTTTTATAAAATTATCAATCTATTCAATTTTAAAATTGCCCGTAATTGGTTGTGAAGTAGTAAACACTTCTTTATAATTTAAATATGTATTAGGGTATATATATTATATATATATACAGGGAGTACACAAAGCCCCTGCACGGGTATAATATTTTCTGAATGATAACAGATAAATCAAAAAAAATTTTGGTACATCAATATACACACCTAAAAATCTACTTTTTTGAATGGAAACTATCAGTTTTCTGTAATATCATGGGGACGTTCCGCAAGGAGTCGGAAGGAAATCTTAAAATAGGAGCATAGGTCAATATTGCACATCATTTTTAAGGGCTTATCTAGCAAAGTTTAATGCCGCAAATCGCATTCAAAAAGATTCTGATCCAGTACAAAATGGCGGCTGTGTTCAAAGGTTTTCTTACTTGGTTACATTTTATTAGTAGCCATAACCCCAGTAAAGCAAAACTGCAACCTAAACGAATACCTGCAGCTAACTACTACATTATGCTTGTCCGTTGTACAGAAAGTGAATTATGACGTTAGTTATCCTCAAGGGTTACAAATTTGGGTCCTAATATATTGATAACGGGGAAAATCTGATAACAGTAACAATTTGAAATCTCTTATCTTTGGATCGCAGTTAGGACTTTACTATTAGCCAGTCTATTCATAGTAAGGGCTATTCTAGTTTTTCTTGTTTTAGTAGTTAGTGCTTTCCATCCCGCATAGGTCAATTATAGGGATCATTTTTAAAGGGCTTATCTAGCAGAGTTTAATTGCCGCAAACCCGCACTCAAAAAGATTGATCCAGTACGAAATGGCGGCTGTTCAAATGTTTTTATTTAAAAAATATGTTTACTTACCGAATGTTTTCAGAGTAAATGTTCGAATTGTTCACCTCCGGGTTATTTTACAGTTTTGGAAAGACGCGCATAATAAAACTATTTAACAGAATTTTGCCAGATAAAAATTGAGGGAATCGTCCTGGACATTCTTGAAGTATTCTTTGTCTCAGTTCATTTAAATTTTTGAGGCTTAGTTTTTGTATTTTGTTTTTTATTTAAATATAAAGGAGTGTTTACTACTTTCACAACCAATTACGGGCATTTAAAAATTTGAATGGATTGATAATTATTATAAAAACCATAGCATAGCTATGTAAGATGGCAAATTTGTAAAAATTAATGATTACCGATTTTCTTATTGAAAGATGGTACAAAAATGGCATGATTTTACATGTTATATTAATTGCATTTTAATTGTTTATTATTCATTACTTATAGAAACTAATTTTTTTCCAGTATATGACGTAATTGTGTTTTATTAATAAAATTCGAAAATTAAATATTCATTGTACCTTTGGTATTCATAAACACTTGTGTAACTATACATTGACTATTACAACTAAAAGATTACATTACCCTGTACGAATTTTAAGGCTATTAATCATAGTAATTTAAATATGTTTAGTTTACATTAAGAAACCCATATGAAATGTATATCTCATATAGCCTGTACAATAGAAAATGAATGATATCTTAGAAAATTATTTATATTTAAAGAAACTAGTTTATTGCTTTAATTTCTTATGGAGAAAACTGTGTGTATCATATAATGTCTATGACATATCATACTATTAAGGGCTGATTGATGAAAGTTATTAAAATCTGAGTAATGAACCCAAAAAATGTTTATAACTTGAGTGTTTCAAGCAAAGATGAGCCATGGATTGAATTTAAAGCAATACCAAAAATTTTAATTTTTATAGTTTCTTCACCATTGATGTGTATATAACTTTCTCTGCTAAAATCCATTATATCTAATACGTTTTATCACGCCCAAGAGGGCTATATAAATGAGCCATACATGTAATCAAACGGTATACACGTTTAAAAATTTTTTTAGATAAGATGAATTAAACAGAATTTTTAGGTACGGAATTTTAGGAGAAGCAGAGGGCTACCCCTGATGATGAGACAATTACAATAAACAAGTCTCTATGTGTGGTCTATGTCACAATAGTTTTCATGTTCATTTCGATCATCAAAACAGAGACCAGGCCATTAACCAAGGATGATGAATAACATGAGTTTTGCTGCCTTCCAACTAGGCCTATGAAATCTGGAAGCAGTTATGAAACATAAGCGAAAAATTGTTATGGAAAAGAAAGCACATTTAACAGCGCACACAGAAACTTTAGTTTGTGCAGTTTCAGAGTTAGAAAATTTGTCCCATCCCAATTACCAATGTTCGATGGCCAAACCGTAAACAAGATTTAGAAAATTACGTGGTCTACAAAAAATTTTCCAGTAACGGTTTGCCCTATCCTCGATTGTTTGGCCTAAAAACGAGTTTAAACGCAAATGTTTTGTAATTTTTGAGTAAAGATTTAGTGTTTAGTCTATAACGGCTAAACCTTGACCGAAGCCTAAACTCTTTATATTCTGTAGTAGCTATACAGTTATGATATCACTAAAAAGGTCTATTATTAGCTGTTTCTCTTATATAATTTAATAAGGCTAAAAAAAATGCTCCTAATGGCAAAATGTTTGTCCAGAATTGGCAATTTTAGGTATGTTTACATTTTTTTCGTATGTAAAAATTTTTGTGAAATCGATTTCGGGTAGTAGAGCTTGTATTACTACTTAAAAGAGTGACTGGTATCATTTTACGTATATAATTTTTATTTATGCGCAGAATCCACAACACCCTCCAAAAGAGAACATCGTGTGTCAACCCCCGGTGACATTAACTACCCTCCAAAATTTACTGGTATGACCAGACACTCTCCCATGAGTAAATTAAACCTCGGATAAAAGGTAATCTAATAAACGTATAACTATCGCTAGGATTAGGTAATCTTCAGGATTGTATTAAAAAACCTGCAGAGTGTAATCCTACTTTCATAATGTGCAAAACTTCATATTTGGTGCAGTTTTAGCTTAGAAAAACGAAATTGCCAGAAAATATATTAAAAACTGGTAAGTTTTCATTTTTTTCATTCTAAGAAGTTCTTTAAGCTAACCAGTGTAGACTTTTTTCTCCCAAGCTCTGTACCGCTTAACAAGAGATCGTTGGTGAAATCCAGTAGCAGAATAATTTTTTAAGAATTTTCTTACCAGAAAGGCGTAGACACCTTTTTTGTTATCTCTAACGTATTTCAGCTTCAAAAACGCCCTTAAAAACAACGAGTATGGGTATATCTAGAAAATTAAAACTAATGGTATATACTTTCACTTCCTAGCAAACCAAATCTCGGACTTTAGTAATCCACCAAATTCTTGTCTCCTAATTTTGCCAAAACGACACTTAATTATTTTTACGTAAATCTATTAAGTCTTTTTACATGCCATACATACCTTAGCTGAGCGTTAGCGAAGCATTACAACCGTCACGATTTTCGAGTTTAGAGAAGGGATTCAGCTGTAAAAAAGAAAACTTTGCAAACCTTATCTCTGAATTCAATATAATCTAATTCCTCTTATCCCCAAATTAGCCAACACCCCACATTGGGAGCCCTAGGGGCGTAGACCCCAGCGAGTCGAATGCAAGTACTCTGTATAGTCAACTGTCACTAAAATTGAAAGAAGAACAATCGTATGAAAAGTTCTAGACACCTAAGACTTCATTTACAGTATCTTGTAAATGAATGTTTTTGTAGTTACTCCGAATAAAAATCCTAAATCAGATCGTTATTTCGTTATATGCCATATATTTTAAGAGCTATGTGTGTGGGATATATTTTATATATCCCTTCTAAATAACTTAATATATCTGACTTGTACAGATTTAATTCTCATGCAATTTTAATCAATAAGATGCATTCCTTTATAATCACAGTGCCTTTGATTTTTAATAATTCTTTTGCATTTTGAACTTGTGCGTAAACAAGGCGTGCTTGATGATGTAAATAAAAAATAAATAAGTATCACTTCAACATGCACATAAGCTAAGATGTGAGATAGCTGTTATTGACAACAAAGACGACAGAATGGGCGTGATACATATACCTCCCACTTGTTGCCATGTTTTATGTGCGCCCAAACATTTCCTACAAACGCAACCTACATACCGAGAGAGGTGGTAATCTGACACATGTTTAGTCGCCTAGTGTAACCATGTACTTTTTGATTTGAAGTGTACCAAATAATTCAGCACTGACTAATGCTGCTTAATTTGATACTAGACGCGTTATAAATCCTTCTGATTGTTGACCCTGTTTCAATATATTTGTTGTATATCTTGTTTGTGTTTTAATATTCCAATACTGACTTGTGTTTATTTATTGAGAAAGCTAATAATCTAACACAAACTCTGCCACTGGGCAGTCCGTGGTAATTTTATGCTGTTGTAACGTATACCAAACATTTTCACCACTGACGCAACCTTCATACTGAGAGAGCTGTTCATCTGACACAGACATAGCCACCTCATATATCTTTTTGTACTTGTTGGTTGATTGTAAGTGTAACAAATAAATTCAGCACTAAGCAAATCTGCTTAATGTAAGAGGGCTGTTGGTGTAAAGAGACGCACATCAGCTTCATACAATATTGTGCAGTTTCACTAAATGAACTTTGTCCAGATTTTCTCTTCCCAGCTTATAAGACAACCATGAGTTCAAACTTATTCAGACAGAAATATGCAAATACTCAATTTATTGGCTTAAATATTATGTAAACAAAGGAAATAAAAATTGTTATAAAACTGACAACTCTAATGCAAAAAAGTATAATTTTTACAACGTTTTCTATATGATGGGGAAATCTTGAAATGTGAAGTAAATTCAACTGAACTTTGAAGAGGAACATAATATAAGTAGCAATAAATCATTATTACCCAATTTTGAAAATCGAATAAATCAACCTTTTAGAAAGTGTCAAACATTTGTATTTCGTTATAACTTTTCTTAGCAGAAATATTACCCTTTGCCATCTGTTATTGTCAACAAATTCAAATTTCAAATACATAACGTTAAAAAAAATATATTATTTTTATTTTAATATATTTAAATTCAATCTGGGATCAAATTGGTTATATTTTTACAACCAAAATAATACAAAATAATTCCGAATTATCTGAAATAAAGCTGGGAAGCATTGTTAGTACAAATAGCATTCTAGAACTTTAGATTAATCGAGATTCACTACCGATTGTATAATTTTAAAATTTTGAAAACAGTTTTAAAACTTATTAAATTAGAAGTAATACTTGACATAATATATCACACTCATTAAAAACCCGAAGGGTTAAAGCCTCTGCTGAAATGTTTTACTACAACTGTATAGAAAAAGTTCTTAATAGTCGTTATTCAAAACAAATCTACCTATTGCAATTATACTCCATGGCAGCACTCAAGGCAAATTTCCGCATAGCTTTCCCCGAAAATGATTCCCTGAGGTATGCCAAATCAAGACCGCGTTCAAGAGTTTATATACGTATCGATATTTATATGCTATAAACGCAATCTTTTGGGAAACAAATCCAGAAAAGTACAAACATTTAGAAACTCTTGAACTAAATTGAGCAAAAAATAGTTTATTGGAGGTAGAAGTAATTCACGTGGATAAGATAAGAAATGAATGTACAATACTGGTGAAAGTGATAAGATAAGGAATAAAACATTGATAAAGGATTGTGACCATTAATCCGTAACTAGCGTCCTATAAACTATTTTAAAAATGCTTTACGTTTTTGTAATCTTCAATTCGTTGTCTTATGAGGCAGTTTTTATAAAACATAAACATTAAGTACAGTTGTTATTAAATTGTTTTAATCTTTTTCTAGCTTGCATGTTTTTTAATAATCAAACCGATAAAAGTAGGTAACCGAATACTTAACTATGGTCATATGGCATAATATTTTAAAGCCCCGCTAAATGGCAAAGCTTTTAATATCACTTGAAAAACATTCTTGTGTACAGGGTGTGGTAAAAAGGATGGGTTTTCAATTGATATTTCAGTTTTTCTGAAACTTAGCAACTTTGCCATTTTGAATCGACCTGAAGCTTAATTTTGTTTTTTATACCGTTTGAACCGATAACTTTTCAAATTAAAAATTTTAACGGAGAATCTAAAAATGATGTATTTTGCTCACATATGTTTATACGTTGCTGAGAAATATCAGATTTAAGTACAAAAACCGGGTTTTTTAGAAAAACTGGAAAATAATTCATTTCAGACCTAATTTTTGGGGTTAGACTTTTTTATAACCCGCCATTGTATCACATTTACATTGCATTATAACCCAAAACATGCCACCCATAAACACCCAAAGAGCCCACTCACCCTATAATATGTAATATAGACAATGACATTATTCGGTGTATAAAGGTGTTATTACCAATAGCTACTATGAATGAGCTGATATACTTCTGCATCTTATTATATAAAGTGTTTCTGGAATTCCATTTTCCTTCTCAGTCATCCTTTATCACATTTGTATAAGAGTTTTGCTACTAGAAATTTCAAAGTCTAGAGTTTCATAAATTTAGAGACTGTGAATATTATTCTAGCCCGAAAAAATCGGTTGAAGTTAAAATCAAAATCAGAATTTTAGTATTAAAGTCTAAGAGAAAGTGTAATACAGTAATTTTAACCAATGCCAAGAAGATTCTAACTTCTAAATATTTAAAGCCTTGTAATTAAATTTTGTAAATGATGCATCTGAGCTGTGGGTATTGCAGACTAATTCGAGAGTAAGCAAAGACAGTTAACTCAATAAGAAGAGATTTTCGACATTCATTAAGTTGTTTAGGTCCTTGATGTATTCCTTTCATATCTTATGTAGTTTTACAAGGATATCATATCTTATGTAGCTACCAAGATATAATTTCTTAGAAAAGTCCACCACTTCCAGCATAGTACTAAAAGTTAGTGTTTTCATTACTCTATTTATGGTGAAGGGGTAATTTCCGTCACTCAATAATCATCTCGAAAGTTATTTTGGGGGGCATGATAGTATTTTCCACGTTCGACGTTTCCTCACAACAGGTAAAATTTGATGCTAGTGATGTTTATGTACTATTCAAAATCTCACTACAAATAATAAGACAGCAGAAGACATTATAGGATCAACTGAAGAAGAGGATAGATCCCAATCTTGAAACTTTATCTAACCGTTTGATGATGAAAAACTTCCAAAAATACTGTTATCCAAATAAAACACTGTTTTTAGAAGTGTTACACTCAAGATGTTTAAAATTATATTATATAGAATTTAAGTTTATATCTAGTAATGTAATTTATTATATAGATTATATACTTTACTAATATTGTTAAAAGCATGGCAATTTAGCGTTTTACATTCTTACAGCATCCCAGCATAATATATTAAAATAAAAATGCTTAATATTAAATTATAATCTCTGTATTTTAAATTTGCATAGCGAATTATTGCTTGGCAGTAATGTTTCTTTTCAAGAAAGCAATAAACAATACAATGAATTGTAAGGAGAATTAATATTATACCAACCGTTAGATTATTTTGCGTTCTCATGAATACAAAATTCGCCGTTCAAAGGCTACTCTCGCTTAGGCCAGGAATTCCAAGCGTTTAATTTAAACAATGAAAAACATTTTAAGAATAACTCAAACAATAGGGTTCAGCCAGTTAATTACCTATTGCTAATGGGGCAAATTTTTCATATCTGTACGTTGGATTTACTTTGAATAATGTTATAATAAAATATTATTAATGAATATAATGTAACACTTAAAATTCTTTTGTTATAAAATCAGAATTTCTGGACTTTTAAATGCTTACAAATTAAAAAGTATTATAGTATTACTAATTAAATAAGAATTAACACGTACAAAATATTTACTTTCGTGTTTTAAAAATGTTTTTTTGACAAACAAGTGTTATTATCTTTATTATATAGTACACTATCATTACGACACCATACCGGTAATTTTAAATCACTCGAAAGAGTCTTTTTCGATAGCACAGAACTTTAATGAAGGATGCAAATCTCTACGTGCATCAAATGCAGGCTGTAGTAAAAATGGTATTGAATCCTTTACTAAAGCCAATAACAATGTTAAAATTCAAGCACTTTACTTTTTATTATTAACCTATGGGAGATGTTTAATTTTAATAATATAGTTAAACAGGCATACAAAGGCTCTCAAGGTATTTTTTTTTAAGTACATAATTATTAAATATTCAATATGACAAATCTTTTCAGAAACACAGAAAGACATTTAAAAGCGTAAAACTGTGTAATTGTTACATGTTTAAAATGATATATCTTCCCTAAATCTCTGTCTACAGGGAATACAGTTAAGATGGCAAAAACATACCTATTATAGAGGTACCTTTGTACTGTTGGTAATCTTCAGTTTATTTTTATTATCTTTATGTTTTGCCTCAAATTTAATTAATGTTCTAAAAGTTTCATTGAGAAACGTTTCAGTCTAATTCCTCATCCTTTTTTTAATCAAATTGCTATGCTTTTCAAATTTTATAACTTTATATAAATCATCTCTGGCGGTACAGAATGTTAGTTTTATAATCACTTAGAACAGGATCAGATAGAATATATTACACAAAATTAGATAATGTTTTTTTTTAAATTAATGTAATTTTATTTAAGATCCAATTCACATATAATATAAGTTATATTTGTATAAATTCAAATTGTATTGTGGTTTCCTGTATATTTTCACAACTGTTTCTTACATATTCGATCCTTTAAGTAGAAAAATGCATAACTACTTTTTTTCAAAAAATGTTAATAAAATAATTTTTCATCCTGTCGGCTTATTCGCTTGTGACGTCACAAAGCCACACACTGTTTCATAAGAGAGAGAACGGTCGGGCTACAATTTCGGAAGCCTCACACTCTCCGGACAGTATTTTAATAAACACGCTTCACTGTCATGAAATAAAAGGACGGTGGTATTGATAAGAACCCTTTGAAATGAAAAAATTTAAAGCCAATCAATGGTCCTGAGCCTGTCATAAATCCTTATTGTAACTTGAATTGAATTGTGATATCTTATTGGATTTTACGCACCCTTTACATAGCTTGATTATAACAGTTTATAACTTATAAATCCGCCATGTCAACAAAATGTATTAAAAATTAATATTAAATATACTTTCATAACTTTTTTTATAGGATTTCGTTAAGTTAATACGCAATTTTAATAAACATTTCCCAGCTGAGTCTCAGTAGTGCCCTATAACCCCAGGAACTGGATATATTACATTTCACTCAGTAAGTCCACACAATTTAAGAACTTACGTATGATCCTTGAAAAATGTACTGAAGATTTTTTATATAGATTCATCACTTCCTTCATAGTACATGCCATTTAACGAAAAAAAAATGTGTGAACAAATTTGTGTTCAGTCATAATATTATATTTTAATATGTGACATAGAAATCACAAATTTAAATAAAGTTTACCGAAAGATTTCAAGAAAACGCGTGCTAAAAAAACATAAAAATACAAATTTATAGATTGACAAAAGTAAAGTTACCTTTGGAGTAATGGAGAGTATCCCTTGGGTAGTGACCCACAAAGTTATGGATCCTGTCTGAGTTAAAACTTTTCTTTCATCAATCTTTGTTGAATAATAAATTATGCTTTTGACATTGATTCAGCTTTTAATAATATATTAGATAAACAGATTTTAGATATCCGGACACATATTAGTCTGAGTATTAAACTTATTCGTTTCAAGAAATAAAGTTGAGACTAAATAGTATAAAGAGTAACATTTACTAAGAAAGTGAGATTTTTTGTCTTCTAACCCCAATTGGTCAAATAATCTTCACAGATTATTTTTAACTTTACTAACATTTATAAAAATTTTTGAATTTTTCCACTTTTATGCATGAATCAGAAAAAATTCCAGGACCAACGAGACAGATATGGCAGCAGGAGTATGTTTTATTTTCAATGACCACTAATTATCTAGGGAGTGCTAAGGATGTGGTATTTTATAGGATTCCACACATCCTTGAGAGTTAAACAGGATTTAGTGCTAAATGTAGGGATATCTCAAGCTACCAGAACAAACTTCGTTGGTGAAGATCATTTTGCTGCTACTTGATAGCGTATGATACTGGGAGAATAATTAAACTGGAGACAATGTTGCATCCGTCTTGGGAAGTTAGACAGAATTGAGTCCAGAAATTAGGATATCTGTAGCTATTGTGACAGACTTCATTCGTTCATGGCAGGGAATATTTCGATGTTTATTAAAGCTTAGATTATTCCATGAATTGTCGAGACCCTGCTGTAACCGTCCTGGAAAGTGAAACAAAACATGTATTGGGATTTATAATGCTACAATGACAATAGGGATTTCGTTTAATAGGAAATATTGCGCTGCTCATGATGGCTTAGAGTTTTGGATAACCTGTTCGATACCAGAACCCATCCTGGAGAGTTAGATAAGAAAGAGTGCAGATTTTATATTATAAAATAATGGAATATTTTATTTTATGATGAATAAAGATATGTATTTCACTATAGAACTGTGAAGAATACATAGAACCTGAGAAAATTCAGTCATGTATGTTGGGTTTGGATACTAACACATAAAAGCTATTGTCAGGACATTGTGAGTAATATACTAAGTCACAGTAACAATACTGGTGTGTCGGCGCTAGCGTTATAGACTTGATAACAACGTATGTTGGCATGTGTGCAGGTTCATAATACGAAGTTTGATTTTAAGTTTAGCTTAGATTGTTGTCAGATCTTATCGCTGTATATTCTCTGTGGCGACAGACATATATACAGGTATAATGGAAAAAATTATTTACTATGTCCCAAATAGTTATTGAAAGTGCGAGTGTTTAATGACAAACATCAATAATACTTACTTGTATAAGTATGAATACAGTAATTCACAAACAATAAATTAATTTTTATAAATATATTTTTTTGCATTTAAAACTGTAACAATATATTTAGAAGAGTTGATGCAAAACATATGGTGTTAATATTTAATACATTTATTTAAAGGAGTATAAATAATAAATAATGTGGCTAGGTGTTCGATAAATGAGGGCAACGTTGCTATTAAAATATAATTCCTTGTCTTAATTGCAGCAGAGACGTGTTTGGAAAACGACTGAAAGTTCATGTTCCATCGCCAGTAAACGTCCATTATCTCATCCTACAGGTAAATGAGGTACCGCTAAATATTAAAATTTATTTTTCCTTGGCAAAATATTAAAATCCGTGAGTAAATTTTTTGTACTAAAATGTACCAGATTAAAATCTAATATTATTTATTTTTATTGCACTAGTAAATTATCACACACTTTCCAATATTATTTTTTATCGCCAGGTAAACTCTACAAATATAAAATTGTATTTCATATAACGATGTAATCTTAGCTTTCCTAATGGCTATAACAAATAATATTATAAACAGTCTGAACATTTAATAGTCCTATGAAATTGTTTAGTTTAATGATATTGAACGTAACTCCATTGAAATTTGCTAAGCGTTTGTTATTATTGTTACTTTTGTCTTGTTAGCCATAAGACTTAATAGAAACGCAGTTTATCTTTCATGTGAGAGTGCAATTATAATATGTGACTTAGTAACCCAGGTGGGTCATAAATAGATATATGTACATATTGTGGCATTCTGTTATTCGTAATAGAATAATGTATTCACCTTTTTTTAAGCATAAACCTGAAACTAGAAAAAAACTATAAACTACATGTGGTCTTCAGGCAAAGACTACGCCAAAGCTTAACGATTCACTCAGTTATGCCATTTTAGGGTCATGGAAAATTACCTCACTAAGACATTACTCTTATAATTCGTGTAAATATATTTTACTTCGCCATCCTTCTACGATTGAGGGCTCATTTTAAATTTATCGTTGTCCTATACATGGAGTCATATCGATGACAAGGCTTATGTAAAATTTTGGAAATATCATAAATAACGTCATAAATTTTTGTCCCTTTAATAGTTCAAAATCGTCTAAAATATATTACATTTCGCCATTTCCCTACGATTTATGGCTTTTTATTCTGCCACCGTCCCATACAAGGGAACGTATCGATGGCATATTTCTTGGTTAATTTAGGGGTTTTTTTAAATGCATGCAATTTTAACGTTTTTTTATATAGACAAAATTTTAAGTAATGTTTTGTTTATGCATATTGCTTCCTATAAAATTAGTTTTCTTTGTATTGTCATAAATAAGTTTTGGAACAAATCAGTATATTTTTAGAGATTTACAATATAGAAATAATGTGATTTACATCAATAAACAGTTTTTAACGACGTTAATGAACTATACAATCGTGCAGATATCATGAATATCTGACTATAGATGGAATTAAATTACAGTATGATATAAATTTCATAGACAATTCCTACATTTTTTGAAATTATCTTTACTGTTGAAACGGCATAGATTGTTAAGCTTACAAGAGCTAAATACAAGTCAAAGTCCGGATAAATCTAATTTTTTTCGTAGTATATAAAAACTTTTACTGGTCGTTACAGTTTCCTAAACAATATAAACAAGCCGGGTCAACCTCAAGACTTACTGAAAAATAATGTGGTATCTGTATTTAATGGTTATATATTCCATACATCATGAAAAGAATCTTATAAATTAGACGTTTGAAACTCGTATCGTTTTGTGTTTAGTTAGAGTTATAGGTGATTTAAATCATCAAATGCTATTACATATTTCACTGTTAGTGGTCTTAACTTAAAGTTTATACTTATACTAGATTATGGTAAAATTACTGCTTGGTTAACTCTCACATCTATTTTAATAATATATTTTTAGAGCAGGCATGTTTTCTAAGTATCAATCAAAATATTGCTGAACTCTTTAGACCTTAAGGTTTTCTCGATATTTTGATAAATTAAGCAGCAATGTATTGCAATATTAATTATTAACATTACTTGACTTTCCGTGATTTTAGAAAACATAGCAAACGTAATGAAACCCAGCCTAACCCGTTCTAACAGCGGAGGCACAAATCGTGAAATTCTCTGAAAACAGCTTGTCCTCAAAATAGTTAATTGGAAGGCAAAGTGAGAGGATAAAATATATGAATTTACAATTTTTTGACAGATAAAAATTTATTTAGCTCGACACACACTTACAGTAATCATCAGACACGCCAACAAATATTATATAATACATACATATATATATAAAATATTTATAGAACTGGCAATTTTCGGTTCCTACCTATTTTGTACTGTTCGTTAACTATCATTTAAGTGTCTGAAGTTATGTGTTAAGTGTATCAAGCCGATAAAATTATAATCTGAGAAAATGTTTTTTTTATATTTTTACCCTTTTCATTCCATCTTTTTTCAATCCAGATCATTTGTGCTTATGAAAATTCTATCTCACTTCCTGTAATATTAGAATAGTAATAACTTTAAATTTTCTCCTCACTCAGTATCTTTCCCAAACTTGACACTAATACGAATCTGAATTTAATATTAGAACTGATTTGTAAATTAATTACTAGCAATTATAAAGAATTAAATAAAGGATGGTTTAGTTTTTATGGGTCCACGTTAAAGACAGTTGGCTTAATCTGGCGCAGTTAACTGTCGGACTCACTTCCAGTCGATTGCAGCAGTTAACGCTGCCAGCAGCTTATCGGCCGGAAATGTTCCGGGCCTGCCACTCCACAACCGACCTCTGATTTCTTGGGATTTCAACATGTTACTGCTATACGTGTATCTATACTTTCCTCAGTAAAAACGTTTAAAATTATATTACTCCGTTTCTCTGTTGTGCAAAAATTATATAATTTTAAAAATGTGTAATTGTAATAATGTTGTTTCTTCTTTATATGATATTTATTATTTCGTAGAGCAGGTGATTTCGGGTTTGGAAATATATTTTATATTAAACTGATATTTCTTTTATAGAACTGCTCTAAATACAGACAAAATATAATATTTACTTCACATAAATGTTGCAGGCATTTTATAAAGAACTAAGGCAGTATCGTAATCAAACGGCTGAGGATAATAATGTCAAACTTGAATATGTGTTATTTATTCAAGACGAGACATGTTTTTTATTAATTTTAGACTAAAGGAAAATAAAAATGTAATTTAATTAATGCCTGACCATCCCACTTTAAATTACAAACACCTATTGTACCTCCGCGTAGAAAAAAACAAGGTTATGACGATGAACTGGACAGAGTACACCATCACAGTGGAACACGTTACGTTATACGTCTAACATCTATTAATACACCAGCAAGCCAGTCTAAAAACAGTCAGTACATGCACAATTACATTAATACACAATATATGCTGCACTTACTGAACAAGTTCAGAGAATTGTGTATACTTAACCTTATTAAAATAAATTATTTTAATTGAAACAAAACGTTATATTCCAGTACATGTCCGATAATATTTTGTAACATTATATAAAAGTGCAGAAATCCAGTTATCATAATATCAGATAATCAATTATTGTCTATAATAAACTGAAAAATTAATGTATGGTTTCGGTATAAATTGTTTTGGGCCCTTAGCAAATAGAAATAAACATTTCATGAAATATCCGAGTAAAAATGGATAAGAGAGCGGAATAAATAACTCTAATATAAAAAAGCTATTATTCCACATTGTAACAATGACTGATGTACCAAGCGATCCTGAGATGTATTGCGAATCTTAAAAGTCCATAGCTTTTATTAATCTGGGAATGTCCCTCGGAGAAACATCTAGTCACACAATCATACATTTTTACTTCATCCTGGTAGACCAAAAAGAAAGGTTGAGCGAACCTATTAAGTGATAGGTTTCAATGACGGTCAGTTAAATAAGACCTCATTCTCGTCTAATTATAAATTAAATTTTGTGTTTAAGTATAAATAAAATGTTTAATTCGCCTCCTTATTATTTTTTAATTAGTTTCGAGTCATAGTAAGGCATGGATACAACGTATTGTGTCATACCCCAGAGGCCTTTGTGGATCATTGTACTAACAATGTGGACCGTCCTTGTAAATAATTAATGACAAATAACAATGAAATTTAAAATTGGCCTATTTAATGTTATTAATTAACACCAATTATAGTGTTATATAGGGTTATCAGTCACCAATCAAGAAATAATGCATTTAAAGTTTATGAAAACAAAGTGAACCAAAATGATGACAAACAAGAATTGTAAAAACAATCTAGAGTATATAAATTAACTATAGTGACTGTGAAAGCTATTATATTGGGCAAGCTAAACGAAATTTTAATAATAGGTTTAAAGAATACATACAAACTTTGAATACAAATTACATGTCTACAATAAAATCGAATCTTGCTAAACAATTATTCGAAACTCACCATAACTACACAAATATTGAAAAGAAGATGGAAATTTTAGATATCGAAAGGAGAGAAATTAAACACAAAAGAAGAATTACATATCTATCAAAATTATAAGAAAGATCCTCATAACATTCTAAATAGTGATCTGATAAATAAGAAAAATCCAATTAAAAAAAATTAAATTAAAAATATTAAATAAATACAGACTACTAATACGACAATTACAACTGTGTCATTTAAATTTAACAAATATTTAAAATTTCCCACATGTGTATATCCAATTATTTATTATTTATTTATTTATTTACAGGTTAATGTACACTGATGATGGGTTAAAAACCGAAACACGTGTATGTCAATAAAAAGATTTGTAAATAGGGTTTTAGTTACATTCATTACATTAATAGCCTATTTAAATTTGTATAACATACATTATGAAACTAACTAGGTTGGTCAAGGATAAAGATTTAAGATAGTCATGTAAATGAATATTCATTATATGTCAAAGTAAAAACGTCAGATATCCATGTAAAACAATTTTCAGTATCCAGTATATGTCAAAGATGAATACTTTGGATATCTATGGAAACAAATGTTCAACATATGTAAAAGGTAATGTCCTCAGATATACTTACAAACAATAGTTCGATATGATGAAGAATTCCGATATCTATACAAAAATAATTTTCTGTATTCGTCGAACGTCAGATATCTCTATAACCAAATTCGGTGCGTATAAAAGATGAAGACCTTAAATATCCATGTAAAGAAATGTTCAGTATATGCTGAAAAAAAGTTTTAATTGTGACTCAATGAAATTGTGAGTGCTACTGCAAAAAGATGATTGCGAATTTGGCCGTCACAATGATTAAATCATGGGCTGGGAGCTGACATGCTACTGAATCGAACTGTTTAAGGTGTTTTACTTTCCATTCAAAAAATTCCAAACTAAGCAATGTAAACGTATTTAATCCATTAATTAGCATAACTGTTTTATAAGTTTTCTAAGAACTGTTTAATGAATAAAACGTAAATTAAATTTAAGACCATTAATACTGAGTGAATCATATGTAAGTACCGGTGTACTGGTCACTATTTTATCCCCACGGTGTTAAAGAGAAGAACCTGGCCCTTTCTGAATTATTTTACTTTAAGTATAACCTCAGAGCTACAAGCTATTAGTTTTAATATTTTAACATTTAATTATCTGGATGGAAATCTTGAAAATGACTTTCAGGATTTTCAGATCTGTGTTTTCCTTTTGTGCTGTACGGAAATTCGTGTGCAGCGGCAAATAATAGCTAGATTTACGTTTGAAAATTTCCTTCTATCATAATGATGTGAATAATTTTATATAAAGTTTTCATAATTGATGTTTTAAAATATTGATATTTAAATTTATTGCATAAAGTATACAAAAATATCAAACCAGCTTTAAAAAATCAGTGAAAAAACACTGAAAAGAATGTATCATTATAAACAGTATATGGGAACATAATTTCGATTAATTAAAGTGTGCACGATAGAAAAATTTTTATTTGACAAACAATCATTATATTATTTTGACTCCTTTACACCCCAATATCTATCTTTGCTAAATTATTTATTAGGGATAATTTCTATATGAATTTAAAGAAAAATTAGGTTGTGCACATATACAAGTTACTCCCGGCCACTGGATTCAAATACTCAAGTATAATGTCTTTAATCAAGAAAATTAGTTTAATTAAAAACAATTTTTTAGTTGAAAGTAAAATATACTCTATTTATACTGAAAATGGTATTACTACTCCTATTATTATTTTTAATATAAAACAAGATCAAGTGATATTGGCTGCAAACATAATCTAAGAACATTAAGTCATGCGTCGTGAAGAGATGAAATCCAAGAGATACAGTAAGAAAATCAGAGCTCCAGGGGTGTGTGCTAGAATATTAAGCAGTGAATCATCCCTTTGAAACTAAGAACCCATTCAGAATAGAAGACATTACTCATACAATACAGAGATTTTTACAGCATGTTATTTTCGTGAAAAATATTGCCATTCAATACTGGTGCAATACTCAGTCATAGCACGTCTGGGGCCCGATCAGAGAAATGGATAAATTAATTATAAAATTGTATAAGCTGTGAATTGTAATTAAAATGATGGTAATGAATCAGTTTGCATTAAATTATTTAGTAAAATGTCAATCGTTAAGATGCACCTATCTAAACATTTCACCTCAAATATTGATTGAATTTGTTAATAATATTAAGTGGAATTAAGATTAAAAACGGATATTCTTTTTTTTATTTTATTAGCATAATGTTAATGTTTGTAATAAACGTGACCTGTTATTTTGAAAAACTAAATCGAAAATTGATAATTATGTATAACTCTACTAAGAATAAATTTTATTTTTATAAATATAAACTGAAAAAACAGTTTAAATAGCACAAACATAGACGTCACTCTTTTTATTTGAACAAAATTAATATTTTTACGTGAAATTTAGTAATATGCCATAAATAATTAAAACGCCTTTTGTATATAACCAAAAACTTGGTACCATATTTAGAGACCATTTTGCCATTAAAACCCAAGTACTATAATATATACACCCCAATTTAGTTACTATTTCCATTACAAATTTTATAAGTAAACTAAATTGAGAGAGAAAGGGAAGTACGGTAACAAGCATCAGGTTGCCCCCATGTTATTAAAAATGTTGGGAGTATGTAAATAAATTTAATTATTAAATATTTACAACAGTTTTGGAGCATATAAATTTTAAAACATATTTTTCTATGAAACATTCATTACATATAAATAGTAGATTGTTCCATCATCTATGGTTTATGCATAAACTTCAAATGTAACTGAGGAAGTAAACCACTAGAAACAATGAGAGACAAGATCACTTGTAAGACATTAAGTAAGCATTGATAATATAGGATCCAAGAACCGATTTGTTTAAAATAATTATATAACCTTGTATTTTTGAAATTGATGAGAAAATTTCCCTTATATAGGAATATATATATATATATATATTTTTTCCCTGAATATATATTTGTAGCCGTGCAGCTTTGTACAAGAAAAATAGAAGTGAATCAAAGGTTAAAGTGTGAATGATTATTTTTCTTCAAATCATATCTTTCTTACCTTCACCCAATTAGAACAAACCGTCACGTCGAACAGGTAAATCTATGTCAGCTATCTACATACAGGTCATTTTAATAGCGACTTTTAGTAATCTCATCTAGTTTTCTGACGGTGCTATATAGTACCTATTATTTATGTACATGACGTGATAAAGTGTAGAAAAATATAATTTTGAGGACATAGTAAATAATTGTTGATTTATATTCTTAACCGTTTGAGACCCTGACATTACGATATCTTTATATAGGCTTTTTAAAATGGGCCACCATTGTGATCTTGGAAAATATAATTTGGAAAGTAAACATTAACAGAGAAACCTTTTTTGTTTTTAGAACCATTTATATATACGTACATCCAACGTATTATAATTTTTTTATATAGACATTAAATTGGCACTTATACGATACTTCCTTAATAACAAATATACGGGTAATTATATTGTTGATAGTCCTCACGGAAGCTAACTTTTCGAAAACATCTTTATAGGCGTCCATTTTAGCATTCTTAAAATATTTTACAATTATTGTTAAATAATGAAACGTTTATACTGTTTTAAGTTAAAGATAAAATACTCGTTATAACCAAACACTAAGTAGTTTTTGTATACGAAAAAAGCCTCTCGGAATGGCCTAATCGTAGGATTTAAAAAGCTCAAACAATATGCAAATATGCTACAAATATTACAGTTATAAATTTTCTGAGTTTAGACGTAAATATTCAGTTCACTGTTCCTTTCAATACATACACTGATAAAACTCTCCAAGACCTAGAGAAATAAAAAGTGTTCTGAAATGCTTATAATATTTCCTCCTTGTATCAAACATTGCTATTGTATTTTGAACGATTTTCGATTTAATATATATTCTCTAAGAATTATTCTATTACGAAAACTGGTGAAAAAATTCTAAACAAAGTTCAACCATGGATAAAATATTAATCTTATACATATTTCAGCTATGCTAATTGGTTAGTTTCCTGCGTAAATAAAACATGATAAACTTCGTTATTTATGGGCCTCTAAAAACGTGGTATACGATGCTCATAGATTTTCACAAATCTATTGAAACCCTTTCTTACTTGAACTGTTTTTTTATAAGCGTTTATTTTATATTACGAGTAGTTTCTTAAATATGGCGTATGAATAAGTTTTAATATTAATTATCAAGTGTTTCTGCTGTCATAAAACCTACATAGATCGTGTAACTGAACCAAAATAACAACTTATTATTTGTAATAAATAAAAGACCATCTTTAAAAAACTAGCAAAAACAATCCTATCGCATATTATTGATTTTGGTTTTAATGTTGTATTTACTTTGAATCTTGTACCGTAGTTGTAATTATTTTTGCTGAATGGCGGTAAGAAAGTAGGCTCTTTTGTTTACTAGACGCGGTGCGTGGACATTGTTTGTTGGTTTGAGACAAGTAAAACAGCTGATCGAGATGTCTACGGGGATACGTTCCCGATCCGGTTGGTTTGAGAAAGAGGGGGCATTGTTCGAGTGTCGACGACAGGGTGCAGACTTCCAGTTGAGAAGCAGTAGTTCTTCCTCTAATCCTCTAGTTTGGGATATAGAGTAATTCTTTTTATCGGGGGTAATTTAAATCAAGTTATTAATTTTATTTAGTGCGTATTAGTTTCCTATCAGCCTCCATAGTCTTCAAAGTAGTAAGTCCCGTACCAGCGTTTAGTCAATATCTTTTATTTTTATACTGTTGTGGTTAAATTTCTAAAGTTTCCCATATTACAGAGTCTGTGAATTAATTTGATTTCTGAAGTATTGTCAATTAGACTTTGATCGTAAAGTTAATATCAAATTTTGTGTTATTTTGATTTTGAATATTTTGAGAAGAGAACTTTTTACTATATTTTATTAATTTAAACTATTTTGGAGAAGTATACATTTTTAGTTTCATTTCTATTTTGATCAGACTCTTAATTAGATTTGACCGATTGTGAGAAGTTTTTGAAGAAAATCAAATCTAAAGTTCGTAAACTTTGTTAAATATTTGGTTGAACTTTAATTCGGAATAAATCAAGTATTTCCGAAAAGTTGTTTTGATTTATAAAGTATTAGCTCCAAAGTTAATATAATATATGTACTATAATAACGGTACAATGTCACTATTGTCACGATTAAAAAAGAAGTACTTATAATAACTCATACCTTCCATTATATAATATATTTTATATTCTGGGACATGATAACAAAAATGTAAAGCCTATTAATGCTTTGCTAAGGAATAAAATATCTGCGGAGTCTCATCTACTTTAAGTATGAGACAATGACTTGCGCTAGCTATTAAAAATGAATGTGCTGTCAACGCTTCAAAAGCGACTCCGCTCTTTAGCAAGCCAAGGAAATATATTTTAACAGCAACGTCGCCCCAGTTTATCAAACTCGCATCAAGAATAATTATTCTGATATTCTTTTACTTAAATATTTAAAGTAATTGAAATCGTACTTTCTACAGGAAATCACTGAGGTACATTGTTTGCAATGAGGCCATGTCACATGCAACCTTTTATTAGGATAAAGACTATATATATATATAAACAATCATGCTGGTTCATCATTGTTATCGAAGTGTCTTCAATTTAGAAACTGTAGAAATTGATCTCTATTTAAAAAATCCAACTATCTGCATGATATCTCGAGAATAAATTAAAATTGAGTGAAAAATTTTGCCTAAAGTTTCATGTTTGTATAAGGAACATCCAGTGATGATCAATTTTAACAATTAGTTTGAGTGTTGCTGATCATTGTTAAATTTTTACGCATGATTATTAAAATCATGTATAATTTAACTTGTGACATAGTAGCCATAAACACTTGTAGTCTAATGAAATGTAGTTTAGTGTGATATACTTGAAATTTGTCATGAAATCTATGAAAGTCTGTTGTGAGACACAGGATATAAAGGACACACGTACTTGATAATATTCGCCTTCTAGTGTTTTAAAAATTACATCTAAACAACACAAACTATATAAAACTGTAAATGGTTTTACAGAAATGAGACAGTGGAGACCATCAGCAATCGCTTAGTTTTACCACATTCAAAGAAAACTATCACGGCAAATTATCCGACAGAGTAAAAAAGAATTTAAAATAGCCCAAATCATTGTACTAGTGACAATCTCTTCTCATATTATACTTATTTTTATTTTTTCGTCAATGAGACAGTTTAGTTTTGGTTTTGGCTAGATAATTTGTGAGGAGTATTGTCTTTTTATGAAGAGTATAATTCTTAACTAATTCGCCTTATAGACAACAATAAATAGAAGAAAAAATAGCTCACAACATTTATATTTAATTTTTAAACGCTTTTTAAAAGTATGAAGGTTAATTTATTGATTGATCGGAGAAACTTTGTTTATGTTTTATAAAGTCCTTCAATACTCCGTTATATGAAACCCGTCGTATTTGTGCTTATACATAGGCAATATTATGATCGATGATGGTGCATGTCCCTCTATGAGATATTGAGCGTTTACATATTCTAATACAGGATACCTTTAGAAGATCAGTAGACTTTACATTTTCATAAAGATTCCTTTTTTTCATAAATGAGAATAAGTTTTTTCTACGTATGCATGTCTATTCATAGAATTTGACTGAGGGCCTTTAGCGCTTTAGGGTCCTCACTGAGTAGGGTGAGTCGATATTTATCGTCTGATTGTCTTTCTGTCTGTGTGTTCTAAAAATATATAAAGAATTAAACAGACTATTTTAATGTTATCATGCAAATCATTTTGCATGTAACCAAACACTTCTACTTTGTACAGATATAAGGATAGTCACGTTACTTGTAATATTAGTGAAAATATTTGCTAAATTACTCTATCTTTGGTTCTCGACTACTTATTTATGAAACTTTCAGACAGTGAAAACAACTGGAACTCTACTCCAAAGGAACTGTTGAATTGTGTTCCCTATGCTCAATGAAGTCTGTAATGATATTTTTATAAATCCCGATCTCTGCACTAAACCCTATCTCACTCTCTATGACATGTACACCATGATTCCAACAGGTCCACCAAGAACCCTACTAGTAACAGCTAATTATTCCATAGTAGCCTTAAATAAATATTGATAGTTAAACACAATTCTATTCCTGAAATAGCTACTCCAAAGATTTCTTAGTAGGTTGTTAGAGGAAATCCTGAATAGGTGGCAAAATTTAGCATAAGAATAAAGATCAAACCGATAAAGATGAATGACAAAAAGTTCTTTAATAACCTAAACCTATTTAGAATACTTTAGAATACCTCAACTCGCACCTCTCAATTGCCAAGTGAATTTGTTAATCATTACACCACATAGTTCCTCATTTTAGGCCATTCTATGTTTCTGTTACTAGGTGTTCAGTAATTAGACAATTAACATTTTATCAAAAAGCCAAATACCTCTTAAACAGCTTTTACTGCTTTTAAAGTTTGTTCTATAAAATGGAAGGGTTATGAAGGAAAATGATTCAGAGGAAATTTACACAGTCTTTTGAGATCTGTTACATGATATTAGTCAATTATATTGATGCTATAATTACAAAGATATGCAGATAAAGAAATAAATATTGTATTGATTATAAAAATAAATTTGCTGATTTAGTGAACTAAAATTATTTAAATTACTCGAACATAACAAATCTTTAAAAACCGTCTTGTCAGGCTATAACAAAGGACTCGGTAAATTCAACATAGAAGGGACAATAAAATATGACGTCCCAGTAAGAAATTATCACAGGTTCCAGACCACTGATCGGCTTTACATTGTTTTCCACTTCAAAGGGTTCTTATCAATACAGCCGTCGTAATATTTCAAAAGTAGTGAAGCGTGTCGATCAAGTACGGTTCTAGGTAGCTGCGTGTCTTCCGCGATTGTACCTGTTTTTTTTCACTGTGACTTTGCGGGTGTCCTATAGTCAGGAGCGAATAACCGTTTCCGAACAGAATTTTAACATTCAAGTGAGTTTAAAATCATTAGTATTTATGGATGACTTGAAAGCATAACAGGGTTACGGACATTTATAAAGTTTACATGTTAATAACAGAAAACACAAAGTTCGATGAATGCTATCTGCCACCTTCATCAGTTTTGTTAAATGGCTTTTAAAAAGCATGCATGATTACTAATTTTTTTATTACCTTTAAGACTGCTATATATTTCCTTTTAAACACTTTAATTATAAACACTAGTTCTTTCCTATATCTTGCAAAAGCAATCACTCGAGGAAATATGGTGAAACTCTGTGATGGTTATTTACAATTCGTATTCTGCAATACATGTATGATATCCAATATAAAATATTGTAATATTATTGGAATATTGGATTTAATTTTTGAGTAAGATTTCGTTGCACCGCCTTTGCAATCTCTTTCCGGCTTATTTGGAAGAATTAGGTAGGATAGTTATTGTAACAGTAGAAATGGATATTATAATTTATATATGAGACATATATAATTATAATCCATAAAACAGAATAATAACAAATAGTTGCGATAGTAATAAATAAATTTTAATTCATTATTTCGAAATATGAAGAAATGCAGTTATGGTTAAAACAATTATTTCAATTTTAAACACACATATAGGAGCTTTTATAAATATTTCATGAATTTTCGGAAATCCAAATATAATAGAGTTGGGAATAACAAAAATGTCACTATATTGCAATAAAATGGCGTACCAAATGAACGCAACTGAGTTATTTATAATAAGATAATATACATTTTGTTTGAAGTTGGAACTTTTTGCATCTCTTTCACCAGAAATAAGTGATAAATATTTCAAGAGGAAAGTATGTACAAGTACTTAAGCCTCTAGAAAATTTCTATGACGAATTATTGCACAGACAGGAAGACGGATTATGGCATGGTTTGAACAAGGCCATGTCTGTTCCTTAATAAAGTATGAATTCTGACATAAGCCCATGTCATTTAAATAGATTTTTAATCTGATAATTCCGATCACTGGTGCCCGTGCACAACTGAAGCCCGCAAGGATGGCAATATTTAAAATATTTAAGATATGGAATGAAAGCCAGGGAAATTTTTACTGAAATGTTTGGTTAATTAGGAGTGACAGTTTGAGAAGAATACACGGATATTCCAATACCTAACAAGTTTTACCTTGAAGTAAATATTTCTAATAATCCCTAACTATATAATAGTAAACATGAAGCAAATTTCATTATTGATAATTCAGTTATGAACTGATTAAAAAATTGTATTCTTGAACTAATAGCCGATAGAGGACATAGATTGTATTATGTTAATGTAAATGTTTTTACTGTACGATTGCCTGCTTGCTTGCTGTCAATATATTTCTAAATAATTCAATGATCCACACAATTGTAACTTTACATTAAACTCCAGTGAATTATTTTATGCCAAAAGAGAAAAGATTTAATGTGTAATCTGGGAATTATCAATTATAATTACATAATAGACAAATAACATTTATGGTATGGTTTAATCTACCAATGTAAAATGTTTTTACCCACCCAGAGTACCATTCATGGTTATAATTTCTGAAAATGATTATTAATCCAAAGGTAATCCCTGAAAGCAAGCTATAGGTCTGATAAGTCCTTGGGTCTAACTGGAAACTGCTTGGGAAAATATATTACCTCGGATGTTGGTTTACTTCTACTTAAAAGGGAATTAATTTTACGAACTTATAATTGTTCGTCTCCACACTTCTTTGCCCATAGATTCTCTCAGAACTGATATATTTTAATAAAAATATTTAATCTAAGTAAATTTCAAATTCAAATTAGTCGACTAATACAGTTTTAAGAACAGTTATTTTGTTTAATATTACTAATTGATAAAACAGTTGGAAAAGTACGCTTTAGTTACGTAGTGAAAATATCAAAAATCAGGTATATATGTTATTTCATTGGTATAATTTAACTGCTTTTTAAGATATCCATACAAATTACAACTTTAACTGAAAGCTTAATAAATCTCTTGATTACTATTTGTTTCTCAATTTAAAAATTAAAATCTTACTTGGTACACAGTTAAGAGGGTTATCGAAAATCAGCCATCTTGCTTTATCGCTAGAATTAACTTAAACCCACGGCCTCCCCAGCGATATTCATAAATACTTTCCGTGTATTTGATTAAATAGTTCCCACGATTCGCGTAACACTTGAGCTATTTAAGATCAATTTAAAGGAACGCCAAAGTCGAGGTTTATAACTTTCTTAAGGAAAGAATTTAATATGTTATACGATAGGGTTCTATGGAATATTTAAAATTAAATTAGTCAAGTATCTTGCATCTATTACTCATTTATCAGTATTCATTATTAAGAGGACCAAAGGTAAATCAAAATTTTGAGTTATTTCTATTTCAAGTTTTCAACTTAAAATTTTGATTTACTACATACCCATCGTCAAATTGAAGTATGTTTATAATCGATATTGTAATAAAATTTCGACGCACCGTACGGCACATGTTCAGTCACCAAACGGTCTTGAATATATTGGTGACCAGGTTACGTGGCTAAGAAAGGTTCTTTATTGGGTTTACGCTTTCAATTTTAACGAACCTTTGCTGGCATTGTTAAAGGCCGTTCAGCTCAGTTTACAGCTTCCATTAGAACAAAATATGTCTGTTCCTGGACTGCAGGTTGGAATCCTGTATCTTGGAAACCAAATTATAATCGATTAGACGGTAATATACAGGCTGTATATATAATTTACAGATTTTTATATAATTGTAATTAAAAACAAGAATAAGAATAGTAGGAATAAATGCTCAACCTGCTGTATGACACTGGACTTGAATATATAAAACTCAAAACCGACTGTGATCTGGAACGGTCTTTAATGTTTATTGAGTTCAATATATTACATACATAAATACCTAGAGATATGAATCTCAGAGAGCCTTAATGATACCATTTCGTTGTCCGCCCGTCTATGGGTTTCTTTCAGAAACAGGGAACAACTTTTATTGGTTTTATTTCTAAAAAATGAACCCTAAGGTTAGCTCGTCAATCTATCCATGGATACTCCGTTGCATCTGTTAATAAATTTCGAGTTTAAAATTGTTATCATTAGAGTTAACTTTTATTAGCAGAAATTTATCGGATCCTATATGGTGTACGGACATATAATTGGACATTTAGAGCTCTAATTTAAATAGGCGTAGTGAGTTATCTTTTAATAACACTAAAGGTAATTGACTTTACCTTTTGCGTCAGGTGATAATGTGGGTGATCTCATATCCTGCACTAATTCAGTTTGAATATGATCTCTCTTTGTCATCTAGCAACTGCAATCTTGGATTTTGATGTATGTGATTAGAGCCACAACTTAAAAATATCATCCATTAAACCATTTAGTCTCGTATTCGACTAATTGGTGCGTTAAAACCTGGGCAATTCAGACAAAAATTTATTAATTTTTTCTTAACATTTCCATGTACATTAACGATATACATTAAGATAATATATGGTAAATGTAATCCATATAAAACTAATTTTATTTACTGTTTATTCAGGTATAGGTGGCCAGGGCAAACATTCAGAGCGTAAATAAAAATAGTTTTTTATAAAGAAAGCCTTTAAGCTTATTCAAAATTATAGGGTTAGGGCTGTGTTTTCAAATAATCTGCCATTTATTATATAATTTACGACAAGATATCCTATTGCTCTTTTAAACATGTTATTATTACTATGGGGTGCATTCAAATTGTTTTCATACTTGATAGAATATACATGATCGTGGGTAGGAATATCTTGAATATGTTTTAAAGTCCCTGGATACAGAGTAGATAGATAAAAAAGCTAGGATACCTTCTCGTAGAAACACCTGCCCTCAGCCTTCCAGCCCCTTCAGATGATAACAAAATATTATAATATATCAAGTTCAACACCTATTATTTATAGTGGGTTGGATAATATAAAATATGGTTAACACTGTAGACTGATACGAAGTAGATAACAATCTTAGGGAATCACTTGAGATACGTTCTCGGAGAAAACACCTGCCCACAGCTCTCCCCCTCCCCCCCCCCACAGAAGTCGAAATTAGTATAATAAAACCAACCGCAGACCTATATAATTCGTAGTCCTAATATATAAATCACACAAGTATAAGAAGTGTCAATATATAGACCGACCGCCCATAAATCGGAGCCCTAATAAAATCACCATTCACCTATATAACTTTCAGAGCCCTAATAGGTACCTGTAATGGGGTAGTTTTGTACATTTACCACGATTTTAATAGTAACGGACAGAGGGAAATATATTCCATTTTAATCAAATAATAAAGTCCAAAACTACTAATATTTTAGTCTTATTCTACATCATTGAGATTGTGAATTTCATGTGACAAATAAAAGAGATTTACTTTTTCAACTTCAAAGTATTTATTGGTCAAAATAAATATATTGCATTGTTTACGTAGTGAAAAGAAACGTCCTTTAGAATAATGAACTGTAAATGTAACTATAGGTATTAAATACTACTTACAGAGAAAATTACGCTTTCTAATAGCTATTAAAAACTATCTATAAGGGGCTAGCTAAATCCTCTTAGAATGGATATCCATTTAAACTGTATCGAAAGAGATGATTAAATTAGGTGAGAATATTATGAAGGGAACATACGCAGCACAATGTTTTATATTCTGTTAATGTTAAAGTATAAGGATTCTCAAGATACCTCCTGTCCCAGTTGCTGTGTGGTGAGAGATATTGTATTAGCCTTAGATTTCCCTCGGTAGTGTAGTGTATTGTTTAAATGGTTTTCTTACACTTCAGACAAAAATTTCCAGACACATACACATCTGATAAATTGTTTCATTAAACCGTTGTATATTAATTTACAACCCCTTCTTAAATTTGTGTTGAACAAAATCTAGTTATATGTTTGGTATTGTAATATCAGTAGACAGGTTTAATTATGTTATGTGCTTTAAAAAGAAAGGAAATTATGTATATTGTTTTATAATCGTAGATAATATTTAAAAAAAAACTACAAATGTTAATGTTAAGCCTAAAATGCTAAACGCATAAGTCGAAAGATTAGGTCCATGATACGACTTAAGTTTGTCTTATATGATGGTAAGTAATTGAAATAATATGAGATTAATTAATACTATAGGCTTTTAATATCACAAAATAAATTTGCTTTTTCAATAATAATTTACTTATATTGTGTTTTTTCAGTTAGGAAAGTATAAAAAATAATTAAAATAAAATGTCTTTTTTATAAATATTATATCTTAAATATATGACAATATTTCATTCCTGACAAAATTTAAATGGGCTGTGGACAAGTAATTAAAACAGTATTATATGATATCTTACTAGAGGCTGGATATTGAGATTCTTAATACGGAAAAACATTATCTCAAAATTTATATTATAAACAATACTTTTTTGCCTAAGTTCCAAGTTATATTCACACTATTGCAAAGTATGTTCGACAATCTTACATATGTGTTTCTTGCTGAGGCAGTGAATGCAATATGGGTAACAAGTCGACAGGCTGTTTCCCCCACCTCCACTGCTACATCACTAACGGTGACTGACTTGTTCGCGACTTGCTCCTGGACCGTACTTAGCTTCCGTAAGTAAACTAATGATTATTAAATTTGCTAACATGGAAGAAATAAATTATTTACTTCGAAATACCGGTAAGTCGACACGAATATTCCATTGAATATGCCGGGAAATTATTGTGTTCCATGCAGAAATTCTAAATATAATGGGACAGGACTAAATAAGTATTTACATTTCCATTGAATGACGAATAGGAATGTTTAACACTACCCATCAGACGTTTTTAGATGAATTTTTAAATTAAATATGGCTGTTATAATTCTGTTCGAAGCGATTAGCAATGTGATTACATAAAACAAAAAATATATATTGTACAGTGAAACCTGACGTTTCCTAAAAAAGCCAAAAATCGAGTAATAAAAACCTAAATTAGCAGAGACTGTTCAAACTGTTATGGTCTAAATAGCATCGATCTACATGGATGTTTTTGGAATCTTCCCACAAACACAATTATTTTGTAAATATTCTTTATCAGCTGACAATGGATTTACCTAATCTGTTTATGGGATTACGTAATGTTTCTATCATATCCGGCAATAAATATTTAAACAAGAAAGTGAAAAATTATTGTTAATTACTTTGTAAAGAGCTTAAATAAAAAGTTAATAAAACCCCCTGATCGATCAAGATACATTTTTTTA
>NW_025781339.1:0-40800 GCF_021130785.1 Homalodisca vitripennis | reverse complement strand
CTGGAAAATCAAAACTTTCTTGTGTGTAAAAATTGCCAAATGTCTAATGAGATAGAAAACAACTAATTTGTTGTTTTTTTTTACTTTAAAAAAGTTGTGTTAAAAGGGTTTTTTATTATTTTTTGTATTGTCTGACATTCTGATTTAAATAAATTAAGTGACGAATTTAAATAGATAATATTGCTGGTTGGAAAAAAAAACATGTTTCGATTATTTTGTAGTCAATAAATGAAATTTTTCTCGATATTTTTACAGATAGTTTAGACAAACGCGTTTACTATAGCAAGTTAAAATGTCTTAAGTTGTGCTCAGTTTATTTCAAATTTTAAAAACATTTTGCAATTTTGTCAAAAAAACCCATTAGCCAATGCAACAATTTTCGCAAACATTAGGCCAAATTTACCGAGTGACCGACTAAAAAGAAAGAAGCGCAGACAAGAAGTCCATCTTATTGTCCATTTTCGGATACCATGCGGAAATCCACCAGTAATGTTTTTGGGACCTGCTCCTCGAGTGACCCAATGCTCAGTAAAAATAATTTCTTTTTTAAAAATAAAATATCGTTTGTCTGATTGAATCCGACGTGAGCAACTGAGTGTAGAAGGTGCCCGGTATTTTATTTGTGTGAGAAGGGGATTAATGGAGCACACTACGAAATTAAACCGAATATACGACGATGTTTTTCTAAATACTGTAGGTTTTTTTTGTTAAAAAAATTTTTGGTACAAATCAATATAAACATTACGGGGCCGTCCACCTAATTTTCCTTTACTACCAGTAGGGTACCCCCTGACATTCTCAGCGTTACAAAAACGTCAGAGTAGGAACTTGCGATTACCGCGGAGCAGAAAGGATGTAAAATCTCTAAGAAAATGCCAACCGCAGATTTCGGGAAGGTGCTGAAAAGTGACGCGATGTGAGTGACGGTGCGGGGGCGGCCAGAGCGACATGAGAATTGCTGTAGCTGTTGTCCCGCGGCCGCAGCGCGCGGCGCGCACCACATCTGTAATTGGTTTATTGCCACTAATTGATAACGCCCCCAAATTGTTTTCGCAGAATGACGCACTTGTACGCTGTACAACGCGACACGTTTCACAAAAGCTAGGACAAGAAATGCGCACGTTTCTATTTAAAAAACATACTCCGAGAAAATTCGCGTAATAAAATTATCATATTGGGGTTTCTTTCCCGAGACTAGTAAAGAACATTGATGTGGATAATTCTTTTAATTTATGGCGAAAGGTGCCTAAGAAATAAAAAACGTTAGCAAACCGTAGACCATAAAAAAAAAAATACTACAATTAAGCAAAAACCGTTGGACCTTCGTAAATTTGGCGGGAGAGTCTGTTGGCTGTGCTCTCAAGCTGTCCTTTGTGAGGGGGGGGGGGGGTGTTACCCCTTCACCGTATTGCACAAGGGCAAAGACCGTCTGTCTTCGCGGGAAATCGAACGTTAGATGTGGACCGTTTTTTAAATTTTTTGGAGCAAAGCTTTTCCCGCTCTAGGAAACCCTTTAAACATTTTTTCACAACAACACCCCCTGAAAATTTACAAAATTTTTTCATTTAATAAAAATGGGAACTTTTAATAGTGAACCACAAAGAGAGCAACTAATGAGTATCAAAAAAATGCTTTAAATATCTACAAAATTCTGAACTTAATTTTTTTAGTTTTGTTGTTTCTATAATTAATTCAAAATCTGATTGTAATATTTGTGATTCTTTAATAAAGCAAATTTTTATACAGTGTTTTGGTTTGTTTTTTATATGGTATTTGTCTTTTTTACAAAAAATTTTTATGAGCTAAAATTTTTAAAAATACTTTTTTATGCTTAAGAATTTTTGCAATTCTTTGTTTTAACCCCAAGGGAAAATTAGGGGCAGTACTTGATCAAGTTGCCCCTTTAAATAAAAAATGATTATAATTGACCTAAAAATTAAAAACATTGCAGAATCTTCCAAAACATGTAGATTTTTTAAAAACTGGGTTATATTTTTTAAACTATAATTTGCTTTAATTTTTCTCTAGGTTTTTTCTTTTTATTATGGTAAATATTTTAGACAAAAAATCTAATTATCAAAAAGCTTTTTAAAAAATTTTTTTTTGTTTTCGTTTGGCAGGCCAAAAACATTAGGGAATGAAACATTTCAGGGTTATTTAAAACCGATAAAAACAATTTAAACTCAGCGAGTTAAAACTGGGATAGATTCCCACACGACAATGTTTAATTTAACCCCGGGAGGCGCGTGGGTCATAGGACCCCACGTGACTTTTGTCATCTGTCCTGCTATAAAAAAATTTTTTTTTTCCGGCCTTTTGATACCTGCCCGCCTCCCCCCCACTATAAAAATCAGGACAGTTTTGTTCAGTTTAACGACACGGGTCCGGGATAGACACGTGTGGGTCACCATGACCCCAGCGACGTTTTCATTGTCAAAGGCTTCATAAAAATTTTTTTTTAAACAGTGTTTTTTAGCGTTTAGGTGTTTTTATTAACATTTTAGCATAAATTTTTTATTCTATTTATTGTTCAAAAACAAGTGAAAGGCTAGGCTCAATACAATGCTTTTTTAGCGCAGAGGTGTAGTGTGGATGAAAACGAATTCCCACCCCCCCAAGAAGATTTGAATCCGATGTTAAAAAGGAGTTGAAACTGATTTTGGGAAAGTGACAAAATTGAAATAAAAAAAGAGAGGACATCCTGGAAAAAATTCTACAAGCAGAGTGACGAAGATTGGGAAAAATATGGACCTTGTCGGAATTTAAATTCCTCTTGCGTAAGGGGACATTACCTAGGTTACCTCATATTGTTTAAACTGTAATATAATTTATTATAATAAAAAGTTAAAAAAAAATCTTTTAAATTTAAGTTTTTTGAAAAATGTAATTTTTTTTAGGTCTAAATGAAGATGCGTCCCCACTTGTTTTACTTCAAACATTTTTTCAAAATAATATTTTAAGAATAGTGATAAGTTTTTTTTTATTTTAGATTTGTTAAATAAAAAAATTAAGCAAAATTAGGTAAGTTTAAAAAAACTTTCATATTTTTTAAATTTTACTTAAAAATTTTCACTTAGGTCTTAGTTCTTATTTTTTTAAATTTAACCCCCAACTGTTGTTATCAAAATTTTGATAAAAAAACCCTTAGCGGATTTTTTCGTCAAAATTTTGATAAAAAAATTTCCCCTTGCAAAAACACTATAACAGTAATTCCGGAAAAGTATCGATTCGATTCAGCACCATTGGTTCGGGGAAAAAAGAAGGAAAAACTATATTTTTTTTCCTCTTTATATTTAGTTGCAACGTCCCAAATTTTTGTAGTTTTTGGAACGTAAAAGATGGACCCCCATGTTGTAAAAGCCGCTAGTTGTTGATGTGACGATCGTGTTTATTATAAGTTTTGTGGGTTTTTTTGTGTTTTGGGTTTGTTTTCGTGTGGGGAATTGTTAAATATTGCAGTAGTCAAATAAATATATTTTAGAATAAATACATTTCTAAAAAATTTTTTCGAAAATTTTTGAGATGAAAAATAAACTTTTTTCGATTTAAAAAAAAAAAAGTTAGGAATTTTTTTCTATGCTGTATTTACTTCTTCGATAAAAAATATGCAATAAACAAAAAGAAGTAAAATTTTTTTAGTAAAACTTTTATTACAAACTCTTAATATACACCCTATTTTCACAATTTTCCTCACTGCTTTTTGTTAATAGGTTTTTATATTTCATAAAATTTTTTAACTTTTTGTTTTTGAAAATAGAATAAAAATTTACACACAATGGTACTCTCACTTTTAAATTTTCTTACATAACTTTTTTTTAGGATGGCCCCCCCCCAAAAAAAAATAAAAAAAGTAAATTTGAATTTCATGGAAAAAAAATTTTAGTAAAATTTTTTTAAGGCCAAATCTAAAAAAAATACTATTATAGTTTAAAATTTAACAAAAATTTAATTTATATAATTACTTTTAATTTATATTTTTTTAAAATTTTTTTAAAAAACCCCTTTCCGACTCGAAAACATGCCGCCAACAGGAAAAAATACGCCCCGTTGGAGGGGTTTAAAGGAGAATTTACTAAAAATATTTTTAAATAAAGTATGGTTTTAAATTTTATTTAGGTATTTTGTATCTTAAAAAAATAAAAAAAATCATTAAAATTTAAAATTTTGTAACTGATTTTTTACAAATTAAAAAATTGTCAACACAAACTGCAAGATTTGTGAAACATTTCATAATTTTAAAACAAAATGTAAAAAAAAAAAAATTTTTTCCGAAACATGTTAAACCCCATTACCAAAATCCAAAATTAATATATATGTTTATTAATTAAATAAGTAATGAGCTTTCAGTTTTTAAAAGGTTTTTTAAATTTTGGGGGGCCCTAGCCCAAAACGACCGGATTCGGGGGGCCCCCCCCCGGGTTAAGCGTTTGTTGTCCCCGTCAAATATTTTTGGTTAAACCCCCTTGTCATGAAAACTAATTTCATAACCTTTAAAATTTAAAGTTCATTTATTAAATAAAAATTTTTGATTTTTTTGTTCAAATGAAGTAAAAAAAGAAGGGGCCTTAGTAGCCGCCTTATGGAAGGCAAAAAATCTTATGGTGACGGGGGGCATTATGAACAACTCTTCGGGAAACCCCAAGCGTTTTTACCTCAGTTGTGGACGTACAAATTTGCATCCGCAAAAAAATACGAAAAAAGACCTTTTCGCACGAAACATAACGGTTAAATTTTCCCCTGGGCTCAATTTTTTTGTTTTAAAAAAAAAATGCCCCTTTTTTTTTGGGCCAAAGAATTTTTAGCCCAAATATAGTTTTATAGCACCGTTTTTTTCCTAATTAAACAAAAAAAGGGATTCATGTATATCCCAGCACCAAATCCAATCCACCCCTTTAAATATCAATGACAAACGAAAATACCAAAAAAAACCCTTGTTTGTAACACTGTTTCCCAAAAATTTTATTTTATGATACAGTTTACTTTCAAAAACTTAAAAATTACAAAACTGGAAAATAAAAAGTTAAAGAAATTAGTTTAAACCCCAATTTTCAAATACGAGGTTTTTAAAAAACCACCCCATATAGGAATTTCGAATCGAAAGTCATTTACAACAGACAGACGGAATTACGTATAACTGAATGAATCCCTCTTCTCGGTGAAGTTGGAATGACCCCGGGGGTTTTTTAACGTAATTAGAGTGAAAAGCGATAAAAGAAAATAGCGCAACGGAAGGGGAAGCGGTGCCGGGGGGCCCGGGGCCGGGGGGGAGGGTTTTAGCTTTCCCATTCCGAGTCGCGGGGACCTGGAACGTCGCAGCCCCAAAATGTTTTCCTTCCCCCCCCCCCCCCGCCGTCCCGGGCCCCCCCCGATTTTACTTCAATTTTTTTAGGGGTAACTTTCCTCTCCGGAAATTCCAGTGCAGCCTGCCTGGCCCCCTTTCCCGGCCTCCACCCCCGCACCCCCCCTTATTTTAAATCTCGGTGCAGGGCCGAAAACACAAAATTGTAAAAAAACAGCATAAAAATAGTACGTACTGGTGACTACCTCCGTACGCCCGGGGTGCCGTGTGCAAGAAACCCCCCCAGCATGGCCCTGGATCGCTCGGCCTTTTCCATCGGGGGTTTTTCCATTGGGTGCACTTGGAACAAAAAAATCATTATAAATCTTTCCCGGTTGTTTTTTAAAACAACCCCAAATTATTATTACAGATATTATGTCATCTGAAAGGGGGGTTTTAATCCAAAAACGCACCTCAAATTTTGTTTGATCCCCCAAGTCACAAAAAAACTACTGTACCAATTTTGTAAAAAACCAGAGACAAAAAAAAGAAGGGTGCAAATGATTTTGGATTTCCTTTAGAGCCAGGCAAGGATGTTCCGGGGTTTTAAAATATAAACAAAAACGAAAGTTATTTTGACGAAATATCCCCCCAAACAGTTGAAAATATAATAATTTTAAAAAACCTGAGAGGGGGGTTTAAACTACCCACGTGCCGACTCTTTGGGGCCCGCGAAGTTTTTAAAAATTCTTGCAGTGAAAGGGGTTACGGTGGATGGTCATTAAAAAATCATTATTGTTAAAATTTGGAGATTTAAAAAAACTTTTTACAAAAACTAGGTTAACGCCACAATTCATTGCTTACTTGCGGGCGGCGCAGCCTAGCAAAATAACGTTTCACATAAATCGATCCCCCTGTTAACACCGTGTCGGAAAATTTAAAACCCACTCTTAAAACGCTCTAACGTTTTTTTATTTTATTCCCACGTAGACACGGCGAAACACGAAACCTTTTTTGATAAATTTCGTAAACCGCTTAAAAGCCAACAAAAAAAAAAAAGTTTATACTCAACTTTAACAAAAGGGACACGAAGGGGAAAAAAGCCTTTTTAAACTGTTTTAATTAGCAATGTAGACGGGGCGCCTGATTATAGGGGGGAAAATCTTTATAATCAACTGTAATTTTAAATTTACACTGGATGGCAATACACCCTTTTTTAAATGTAAAAATTTTGCAAAAGTAGACAGCGCCTCTATTATATGGGAATATCTTGATACTCACTTAAATAAATGTACATGGATGGACAAACAAACCTTCTTAAAAGTATAAATGACTAATGTAGACAGACGCCTCGATTAAAGGGAATATCTTTTTTTCCCCCACCCCGTAACTAAGTTACATGGGATGGACAATACGCCCTTTTAAACTTTTATAAATTGCATGTAGACAACCTCGTATTTGTGGGAAATCTTTGATACCAGCTGAATAATTGTACAGGGAATGGACAAACCCTTTCTTAAAAAATGTATAAATTGCAATGTGCCCAAAAGCCTCAAATTTTAGGGGGGAAATTTTTTGATATCAGCTGTAACTAAGTTTTCCCGGATGGAATTAAACCTTTTTTAAACTGTAAAAATTTTGTAAGTAGACAGAGCCTTTTTTATTAAGGGAATATTTTTTGATACTCGCTGTAATAAGTGTCAGGATGGAATCGGGGCCCTTCTTAAATGTATAAAGACTAATTAGACAACGCCGGGGATTAATGGGAATATCTTTGATACAGCTGTAATAAGTGTAAACTGGATGGACACAGGTTTTTAAATGTATAAAGGGAGAATGTAGACAGACGCCTGTATTTTGGGGTTTTTTTTTTTGTACTCGGGGGAAATTTTAAGTGTACACTGGATGGCCCAATCCAGCCTTTTAAAAAACTGATAATTTTTAGCTAATGTAGACGGACGCCTCGTTTATAGGGAAAATATCTTTGATAATCAACTGAAAATAATGGGGAACTTTGGGATGGACAATACACCCTTTTTAAAAACCGTAAAATGAGAAAAGTAGAAAATCAAGACCCCAAGTTACAAAAACAAAGTAATTTACTAAAAACTTTCGAAAACGGGGGGTTTAAAAAAGCATTCTGGTTAGATTTGTTTCCCTTCATATCCGCTTAGAAATTTTAAATTATTTACATTTTTTGAAAAAAGGGAATTTAAAATTTTCTTTATTTCTATCTAAACTTTATTTTTCCCTAATCTCTACCCCTAGTTAGCATCACTTTTCAAGACAAATTTTTGTCAAAAAAGATATGTTTCCCGAAAAAAATTTTGGAAGGTTGTATAGGATTTTTTAATTACTTAGAATGTTAAAATATTTTACGGAAATGATCGATTTATTTGAAATTTTACCCCTCATTTAATTTTTTTGTGGCCAAAAAAGAATTCTTTGTTACACTTTGGGGGGACAGGAAAAATTATTAAAAAAATTAATTAAAATTTTACTACACTTTCCCATTACATCCAATATACGAAAGGGGGGGACGTGGCTCAATGAACTAAAATTAAAACCCCCCCAAAAAGTGCAATCCCAAAGGGGACTTCCGGATACATTTCTTATTTCGGGAATAGATGGGCCCCCTCAGGGGGGCTCTTTACTGAATGATTTTAATTATTTCAAGTATGCCATGGGGGCGTTTTGCCGCAGTAAACTTGTTAAATTGGCTATTTGGGGTTTCCCCCATGCAAAATATTTCGTTGGGTTTGGAAAATAAAATTTTTAAAAACGTAAAAAATACGAACTAGGTTAACTGTTCCCCCAGGGGTAATTTTTCCCAGTGGGAACAAAAGGGTACAGCACAAATCTTAAAAGACCAATTGGTTGAAAGGGGAATGCAAAAAAACAAAAAGAGCCCCTTGGGGAGAGGAATCTGGCGATACACTATTATTTTGGGATTTCCAACTTCGATTTTAGAGAAATCAAAAAACGGGGGAAATTAAATTTTCACTTCTTACATTTTTGCCAAGGGAAGCGAACTCTTACGTAGAAAAACTTGAAACGCCCAGCAGGAGGCAGGAGGGGAGGAGGAGGGGGGAAAGGGCCGAGGCAGTGCTGTGCCTTTTTTAGGTGGTTTTGGGGCCCCGATCGGCGCCGGGGCCGAAGGCCGTGGTCCCCGGGGCGTTAACAATGGTGTCCCTTATGAAAAACCGGCCGAGGTGCCCCATGCGTGCTAGGGCGGAGGTCATTCCCGGTCCCTGCCCCCCCACAAGTGCAGAGTTGGGCCCCTCACCCCCCCCCTGGCCCGGGCCACGCGTCAATCACTACATCCAGCAAAAGGGGAAATTCCCCTTTACGATGCCGTGTCATATGATAACCCGTTTCAAAAAAACCCCTAGATACAGTAAAAGTTGAACCCGGAGTAACTTGGTTTTTTTAACTGTAATGTTTTAAAAAAACCCTTTTTTTACCAAAAAAAAAATTAAAAGGGAAAATGCAATGTTATTTAAAAAAAAAGTTTTTTTTAAAAAGGTTTACACAATAAAAAAGTGAAAAAAATGTTCTGATCCAAAGTTCCCCGAAATAGAAAAGAAATTAATCTTTCAAAATTTTTTTTTTTTTTTTTTTTTTAAACAAAAAAAATTTAAAAAAAATTTAAAGGGATTTTAACAATGTAAAATACTAACCCCAATTTCAATGTTTCAAAGGGGGGGAAGGTTATTTGTTCCCCGCAGTGGGAAGACATGTAAAAATTTTTAAACGGCCCCTTACAATAATTTTTCCCGGTCAAAAATAATTTTTAAAATTTAAAAACCAAACACCACTTATGATTTTGCGTTTTTTCAATACAGGGGGGTTTATTAAAAAAGGGCTCAACCCCAAACCCGTTTTTTCAAAGAAAAAAACGATCAATTTCAAAACAAATGTGTGAAGCAAAAAACCCACGTTTGAGGTTTTAAACTCTCCATTTTTTCCGGGGAAAAATTCCCAAAAGCCCCCGTGTTTGGGGGGGGTTTTTAACCATTACACCCCCCCCCGGGGGGTCAGTCTCTCCTAAATAATTTTTACATACTCCTGATTCCAAACCCGCTTTAAAGCTGACAAAACATATCATAATATAACATCGTAGTTTTTTGATCTTCCGATTCCCGGGACGGTTTCCATTCTTTAAAACCGCAGGGCCCGTTTTGTTCCCCCATCCCCGAAAACTTTACCCCTAACCTGAATGAAGCTGTTTAAAATTTACCTTCTCGTACTGCAGCGTTAATGGGGACCCTCCCGCACATGTGGACTGTCGGGGGGGTGCGAGGAGATGAATTCCCCCGAAAAACGAAGTTAGGGGGAAACCCCTGGAAAAAAACCAGTTTGGAATGTACAAGAACGTTTAACAAAATTCGATTATCAAAATAATAGATGAATAGTTGAGTGGCTTGGCGGGATTCCCCCACAGGGGCCGGGGTCCAAAGATGACTTCCCCCGAAACGAATTAGGGAAAAACCCTTTGGAAAAAAATTCCAGTTGGAATGAAAAAGTGAACTTTTTTATCAAATCGATTATCACAAATAATCTTTGAAGGGGTGTGAGTGAGCTCTGGGGTTCCCCCCGCACAGGGGGGCGGGGGCCGAGAGATGCTTTTTTCCACGATAAGAAGTTCGGGAAAATTGGAAATAATCCAGTTAGGAATGAAAGTTCTTGAATCGAATCGCTTTTCCAATAATACGATAAATGATTTGTGAGTGAGCTCTGCGGGTTTTTTCCCCCCACAGGGCCCCCCTTTTTTCCCGGGGTTAAATGACGGATGCGGGCGGGCAAGGCAGGGCGAGGGGGGGAATGGGCCAAGGCCGGCCCCGAGCTAATCTTTTAACGTTGACATTTTAGTCATTTTTTTTTTGGTGAGCCGGGGGGGGCGTGCAGGGCCACCCCCCCCCACCAAACCCCCCCCCCCCCCCCCCCCCCCAAAAATGCCGGCCCCCTTTCCCTTCGAATCCTTCATGGTTTACTCTTTTCCCCTTAAACCCCAAAAAAAAAAAAATTTTTTCCCATTCCTTGTTGACAATCCCCAAAGGGGCGTTTTTTTCTTTTCAAATTTAAAAACCATTGCGAAGTGCAAGGAATAGTTGTTTTAAAGTAAAAAATTTTTTGTAAAAAACCCAAGAAAAAAGGGGGAAAATGTTATGCGGTTTAAAAGGGGGAAAAACTTGTAGTAAAATTTTTAAAGGGAAAATAATCCAAACCAAAAATTAAAATAAACAAAACGAAAATCCAAAAAAACACTACAGAAACCCTTGTAAAAAAGGTCAGTTGCACATACATGGTGCATTATAAAAAAACAAAAGGTTCAGCACAAGTAAAAAGTTTTTATATAATATGGGGGAATCTTTTTGGGAGAATGTGTACCCCGAAAAAATAACACCAAGTTTTTGGGAATAGTTCCACTGTTGTTTTGTGACCTACTTCGTTTGCAAAACCCCGTTTAGGATAAAAAAATTTATTAAAATGCAAAATTGATAAAAAAAATAAAACAATGTCAATAATTATTTGTTCCGCGAAAAAACTGTCAACAAAAAGTTCAGGAAAAAAACAACCAAGGTCAATGGCATTTTTGGAAAACCAAAAAATGATTCAAACTATTATCCTGTTATAAAAGGCTTGATTTGTTTGTTATTCCCAAAAAACACCACTCAACTTGCAAAGGTTGTAAAAATTTTTGGGGTTTGATTGCTCTATCAGGCCCCCTTTTGATCGGGGCCCCCTAGAAAAGTTTTCCTGTTTGGGTTTTTTGGGGATATCTGGGGATGTTTTTGTTTGTACCTTCCCCCGGAAGCTTAGTAAGATAAGGTAGATAAAAAACCCTGGGCCCCCCTGATTTCGTTAAAAAAAAAATTTATTTTTTTGAATATAAAAATCTTTTGTAAAAAAACTTGTGAAGGTTTTGTATTTAATAAAAAGTGGGGTATGTAAAGGGCTCCCCAAGGTATATTCATACCTACTTGTTTACCAAACTCAAAAGACCCCAAGATATTAGCGCTGTTTACACATTGCCCCCCTCGTAAGGACCCCAAACAAAGTTCAAAATAAGCAAGCTAATACTGTTTAAAAACCAAAAACAAAAAATTTTAAAACTTTAGTCGCGGGGGTTTTAAAGGGGCCGGCCCGGGGAAGGGGCCAAAAAAAAGTTCAGCACAAGGCAAGGCAAACTGTGTAAACCCAACTACCAAAAAATTAAAACTTTACCTTTGTAATCCCCTGGGTAAACCAAACGCACTAAGCCCGGTCAATCGTGTTAAACCAAACTACAAAGTTTTTTAAACTATTAGTGTGTTGTACTGGGGCCCGGGTCGAAAAACCAAACAAAAGAAATTTGCACAACCCCGCTCAAAAACTGTTAAAACCAAAAAATACACAAGTTTTAAGGGGCTATTGTCGTGTTACACATTGCCACTGCGTAAGCCAAAAACCCAAAATTCAGCACAAAACCAAGCTCAAACTGTGTAAACCCCCAAATACACAAGATTCAAAAACTTTTAGTCGCTTTGTACATGGGGGCCCCGCAAGACCAAACCAAGATTCAGCACAAGCCAATCAATACGTTAAAACCAAACTACACAAGATCCAAACTATTAGTCGTGTTACCTTTGCCGACGCGTAAGACCAAAAAAAAAGTTCGCACAAACCCCAAGCTCAATACTGTGTAAACCCCAAAAACTACACAAGATTCAGAATATTAGTGTTTTTGTAAGGCCGGTTTGCGAACCAAACAAAGTTTCAGTTTTAAGGAAGGTATTCTGTGTAAAAACCCCAATACACAAGTTAAAAAACTTTAAAAGGGGGCTGTTTATTTTGGCCGGCTGCGAAAACCCCAAAAAAAAAAGATTAGCAAAAAGGAAAAGGTCAATACTGTGAAAACCCCAACTCCAAGATTCAGAACTATTAGTCGCTGTTTTTTACATGCCGGCTGCGTAAGACCAAACAAAAAGTTCAGCATAAGGCAAGGTAATACTGTGTTTAAACCCAATACACAAATTAGAATTTTTAGTCGCGTTTTTAAGGCCGGTGCTTAATACCAAAAAAAAAATTTTCCCAGCACAAACCCCAAGGTCAATACTGTTATCCAAAAATGGAAAAATTCAGAATTTTTAGTCACTTTTAAAAAATGGCCAATATTTTCAGGCCCCCTACGTGAAAAGAACCAAACAAACATTCCCCACAAATTTTCAAGGTAAAAAAATGCATCTCACATTTACTGCGGTTTTAAAAACCTTTACTTAAAATAACCTCGGGAAAAAATATTGTGTCAATAAGGGAATTTTAAAAAACAATAGTAAATTATTAGTTGTCCAAACAAAAAAAAGAAAAACACATTACATTATTTTTGAAAAAAGTAACTAAAAAGTATAAAAAAAACTAAAATTAATCGATGATGTTCATGTAGGGTAAATCTATTGAGGTCCAAATTAGTTAGCTTGAAATTGGAAAACATAAGTTTAGAAATTAAAAACTTTTAACAAGTAACTATTTGAAGTTTTTAATGGGGAAAAGAATGTACAAAGTGTTTTTTTTTATTTTCGCCAATTTTAAAAATTAAACCCCCGTTCTTATGAAATAAAAAAACTGCAAAAGAACCCAAGGGGGGAAACTCAAATTTTTGGGAGGTTTGGAGATGTCCCTTTGGGAAAAAACCAATTTAAGAGCCCTGAGTAAGAATTGCTTTTCCCTTTTGGGGGAAAAAAGCGAGTTACTTATCCGTACAAGAAAACTGGGGTTTCCTGTTTTTATTGAAAAAAATTTGGTTTTTATTGGACTAATTAATTTCATTTTTAAATAATAAAGAATGTCTAAAAAATAAAAAAAATATTTCGGACGAACTCGGATAAATTAAAATTTGTGTGAAAGATTTTTAATAAAATGTTGGTGCAAAAAATTTTGGGAAAATTTTTTGGGGAAAACTTGAAACCCTTAAAAAAAACCCACAAAATTTAAAAAAGCGCTTTTTAAAACCTAAGGGGAAAAAATATTTCGAAATGTCTAACCTGAGTATTGTGTTTGGGGGAAAACAGCAGAAAATTAGGGGCTCTACGGACTCTGACAATTCAAATAAAGGAGACGGAACAAAAAATACAGCCGCAATAAATGAATGGCGGAATCCTATTTTTCCCCAAATTAAAGAAACGAAGTGAAGTAGTTTAAAATTTATTTTTTTGATATACAATAAAGTTAATTGACATGAAAATTACTGATTGTAGTATAACCCGTTAAGATGTCATTTTAAAGAAGGCGTACATTTTGTTGTTTTTTATCTTTCGATCAGAATTAGAGCTGTTCATAGAATCCAATTCATTTCTTTCCCCTCACAAGATTACATTTAAAACAGTAACAATGAAAAATAAGCGGAATTAGTGTGTTTTTTTCTTAGAATATGATATTTTTAATTTTTCCATAAAACTATAAACTGGGCCTCGACAACATTTTGGGGAAAATTTGGGGGTTCCCCCCGGGGGGGTGAGGAGGGGAAGCGCGAACGCGTTAAAAGGTCATTTTTATTTTATTTTTTGGGTTTTTAAATTTCCAGAAATAATGTATTGAATTCTTCCATTTTATTTAAAGGAAACAAAAAGGGGGGGGGGGGGGGGGGGGGAAAGGGGGGGGGGGGGGAGGGGGTTGGGGGGGGTTTTAACTGAAGCCACATTGTTTTATTAAACCGAAAAAAGTTCAACATTGGGTCCTTTTAAGGGATAAAAATGAAAGGGGGATAAATAAGGAAAGGTGGGGAAAAGGGATTCCCAAAAACATTCTAAAGCAATTTATTACCAACAGCAGTTTCAACTTGTCAGTAAACGTGCAATGGGATAGATAGTGAAGATGATGGTGGAAAAAGGAAGGAAAGAAGGTAGGTAGGAAACCAAAAAACCCCATGTATTTTTCTGGAATGCATTAAACAAAAAATTTAAAGGTTACAAACCCCAATTATTTTTCACCTTAGGGAGGGGGCAAGGTTGGAAAGGAATACAAAAAACCCCCACAAAACTTAGGAATGCATTGACACAAAAATTTTAAGTGTTTAAAAAAACCCCAGTTGATATTTACGTTAGGGAGAAGGGAAGGGGGAAACTCGATTCCAAAAAAAGGGGCCCCACCTTACTCCCGGAATGCATTACCAAATAGTAAATTTTTTCAAAACCCAAAATTGAAGTCCCCCTTGGGTGAAGGCAAGGTTTGGGGAAAGGGGTTTTTTACAGCCTCCCTTACTTAGGAAGCATTAACACAATAGTAAAAAAATTAAAAAAACCCACAGTTTTTTTTTCGTTTGGGGAAAAAAAAAGGGGGGGGGAACTTTTGGGTTCCAAAAAACCCCAATTAAAGGGAAATTTAAGGTTTTTCAAAAAACATAATTTTAAAAAAAAAAAGGGGGCCTGGCCCCCCCTCCTGGATCCGCCCCGCTCCCCCCCCCCCCCCCCCGAAGGGAGGAAACCCGGTTTCCGGAGCCCCCCTTCCTGGGGGTGCACCAACCAAGTGGCAGTGATGAAATGTAAAAACCGGTAGGGCGGCGGGTTGAGGGGGGTTGCACGGGGGGGGAGGGGAAATGCCAGCCGGGTTGGCCCATCATCCCCCGTCCCCCCCCCTTTCAAATGCATTTTCCCACACTCCCCATTGGAGCCGCCACATTCACTGTCAAGTTGGGGCTTTTTTTGGGGTGCGTTTAAAAAATGTTCAACCACAACGTTTATTTTTAAAAAACAAAAATACCATGCGAGTTAAAAATTTTAAAACAAAAATTAAAAGTAATGTGGGGGAAAGTGAAGGAAAAGGATTTGTTTCGGACATTTCCATCTTTCAGTGAAAAAAAAATCATAAAAACTCGTTTCGAGACCTGCAATCTGATTCTTCCCAGGTAAATAAATGACTTAATTTTCAAAATTTACAAACTGGGGTTAAAAAAACAAATTTTACCAAACGTTGGACTGCCTAAGTTAGAAATCACAACATTTTATGTGTAAACTTAAAAATTTTTAAAAAACCTGGGACAACATGGGCTTGTGTTTTTCCCGATTAGGCGTTCACAACGCTTTGGTTTTTATTTAATTATTTTAAAAACCCTTTTTGGGAATTATGTATTAAGTCAGTTATTTTTTGGGAAGAGATCAATTTTTGATCTCGAAACTAATTTACTGTTTTTTGTTTCACTGAACGATGGCAAATGTCCGAAAAATCAAGTTTCCTCCAACCCCTTCCTTTTTTAAAAATAAAAAAAAATGGGGGGAAAAGTTATGCATTCATTAATGTGCCACGCATAAAAAAATGTAAAACTTGTTGATAAAAAAAACCATGCAAAAAATCATTACTTTTAAGGGGCTATTTTGTAAATACTTGTAAAAAACACAAACAAATCTAACCAGAGGTGATAGTTACAGTGGCGGACTTACGGTTAATGGTTGATGTGTAGACGCCGATGGGGGGGTCGTAGGCCCCCTTTCCCGCCCGGGCCCCCGTTCGTTGCCGAAAAACCCGCGAAAGACTGCGGCTTGGGAACCAGAAAAGGGGGGGGTTGGGGGGTTACATACACTTCTGGGGGGTAACAAAAGCAGTTTTTGACTAAAACTGTTTTTTGGGGTTTTTGGAAAAAAGGGTTTAAAGTAGTTCAAAAACCCATTTTTAAAAACAATTTGTTTTTTTAAAAACTCTAATGTTTTAAATTAAAAAAGGCTTTACCAAATATTTTTAAAGGTAAAACCCCTTTTTTCCCTTACACGCTCTTTCTTTGATTCAATTTTTTTTTCCTTCCATTTTAAAAAAATGCAGTCAATTTGACTTTTTTTAACCCTTTGAATTTAAAAATACAAATCAATTTAAAAATCTTAACGTTGAGTGACGCAAATTTTTCCCCAAACTACAAGGGGGACACCTTTTTTTAATTTTGTTTACAAAACGTATTGGATTTGCATACGTGACCTTGCATGCGTTTAATATTGACCTTTTTAATTGTATCTGCCCCCGACCTTTTCATACCCCTTCCCCGGAGTAAACGGTGTTTACGTTAGATTGGTTCCCCGGCCCTGGTAGTGTTAGGGACAAAAAACCACAGAACAGCCCCAAAAAAAACCCCCCCCGGTTTGTTATTCTATTGAATGTTACTGTATCAAATTTCGGGTTCATCGGCAAAAAATTTTAAAAACCCCCAAAAAAAAAAAACTCCCCATAAAGCCCCTTTTAATTTTAAATCATAATGAAATTTCTTTTTAAAAATTTAGTTAATATTTTTTTTACGAGTAAAAAAATTTTTACCGGTTACTTCACCGGAACCCCAAAAAAATTAGGGGGAAATTTCAAATTTTTTTTTTTTTTTTACCAAAAAAGGGTGGAAATCCGAAACTCTGTTGCTTTCAATTTGGTATTTAATTTAAAGGGGCAAGTGTAAATTTTTATAAAGCAGGGGGGAAAAAAATTCCCCCCCGGAGAAATTCCCAGAGAGAAAGTTAAGAAAAAAAAAAAAAACGAAATTTGATCAAGTCCAGCGCAACGAGGTAAAAAAGTGGCGAAGTTTTAAAGTACTTTACTACGCAAAGATGACGACGATATAATGGCAGATTTCTTTCTTTTTTTTTTTTTAATGAAATCCTTTTTCAAGTTTAGTCTAATTTAAACAATCCCTCCATTTATCACCCACTTTAAATAAAACGTGCCGAGTATAAAAACCTTCTCCCTGCACAGGAAATATGATTTTTTCTTTTTTTGGGTTTCAAATTCAAATGCTACATGCAACAACACTGCAGGGGGTTTTAAAGTAGCATCCAATGAATGTTATCTCCGTCTACCACTGTTCAGCCAACGTACGAGCAAAGCGCAGTACTGTGTGTGTGAGGGGCCAAACCCAAAGCGAAGAGGCGGTGTAATTTTCCGCAATTGACATCCCGCTACAAGGCGATAGCTGCCGTAGGTATCCGTTCTAAATAAATTGTAGCGATAAAATAGTTCACAAGCGAGTCATACTCTTCTCGGCTTGGGGATTGTTATTCAGCCTTATTATGAAGGGCGACAAGAGTGGACGGACAGCAATCCTTAAGTAAATACTAATGACAACGATAACTTCCGTGATTCCTAACCGAAACCTGTTTACTTTAAATTAACATGATCTAACCATCTAGACTGTACTACATAATGATTGATTTAATTTGTAGGATTTACAAGTAATGCCATTTTTTATTTGACATAATCATAAGCACATTATGTACATGTTTCTTTTTCCATTTTCCATTTTTCCTTATCAATCAATTAGATATAACGCGACGACAGCTGCACACAAACATTTTCTTTTTCTCCACCCCGCCCCAAAGAAGATGTATTACTCTCCAGATCGTAGACTATAATGTAGCGGCAAGGAAAGTTCGGAGTTGAGATTACTTATTTAGGTGTGGAAAGTGATGCCATTAGATAAACATACAATCAGGTTTCAGTTTTAAATAACAACAAAAATCTCAAACTCGGGTTAAGCGCTTGTGACTTATTTGGTGTTGAATACAAGATAGATTACACAATACCAGTAAAGATCGCAAAACGACGGAGCTGTATTTACGAAGTGTACCCAGAGCCAATATATTTCATGAAACGAACTGGCCGGACATAATTACTTATTCTGTCGTCAGTGACGACATAACACAATGAATGAATATACCCGAGCCAGGAGAGAAAAGGATCTGCTTTCGATAAAGATGTTGTAGGACAATTGTGATGTGAAATTGGGTATATGTTGTATATTTCGTGTTTTATTTAGGTTAAGCCAACTCAATTAAAATTTGATCTATAAATTTTTTGGCTCACACTGGAACTTGGCAACGGTCTTCCCTCTACCACATTCCGCATTAATAGTCATTAATGAAGTTTTTTTTACTAAAGCCTAAAATATACTTTCCCTCGTTTCACAAGAATGCGGGTCCTGGAACGTCTTATTCTTAATCTGCTAATGCCCTCGGTCATCAGCGGGGAATGCGGCGAGCGGGGTTAGCACTGCCCCGCGCTGATGGCGGTGAAAGAAAACATCCCTCCAGATTAGCGCATATCACGTAACACAATAAAATAATTACAAGGGATCTGACTGCATATGCCTGAGAGAGCGATTAAATAATAAATGTTTACAACAGCAGACCTATAGAAAAATTCGAGTGGGTTTGTTGTGGGACTAATCAAAAAGACCCATCATTTATTTACAAGCTTTTTCAATTATAATAGACAATGACAGAACGAAACAATAACAATAATCGTGGCAATTCGACCAAGAAAAGAAAATTACTAGAGTTACAGTATTTACTGGTGTCTCTAACCGAAGCGATGGATCTCCTGTTTAACTTATAAAATATATATTTTGGAACTTTTCTTACCATTTGAAAAACTGATTTAGTTTTCTAAAATACCCCACATAATACAATCCCCGTTTTCAAAAGTACAAAAAACTCCGTTCTGTTTTCATTATTTAGAAACACAACACTACTTGTTTTTAATTTAATCAAAGTCTCTTGAATTTATATATATGTAGATGTTTTTTATTTAGGCAGTTCTGTATTTAAATTAACCGCTATCTTTAAGAATTATTATTTAAACAAGATTTTTTCTAAAAATAATATATGTAGAGAGGTCGCAGTCTGTGAAGGATCAAATTGATTTATTTTAGCTTGAAATCATCTTGTGGACTGCTCCTTCTCTCAGGTACAAAGAAGACTAGAGATAGGAGTTCGGGTTGTATTATAAATAGTTGGTCAATCAACCGACAAACATTCAATTGTGGGATTAATGTATGTGATACAATTGTATTTTTAACACGTAAATAAATACGTTTCATTTTAACACTTTTGTATAGGGAAACGGTAGGGCCCTCTGGTCAATTAATCTCATTCATGTCGTGCGGTACACTAGCTCGGCAACGCCATTGTAATTGTTTATACGGGAGAAGGGGTGAGTGGAGAAAGCCTTGCGGCATACAATCACGTACTGTCCTGTTACAGGACAACAACAACCTCGCCGGCATTATCCCTCACCCAACTACTGATGGAGGGGTTCCACGTCACCTGAACGCCTTACAGTTTTTCCAAAAACGGTCACTGGATCGCATGAACCACTTCTTGTAAGTATGGACTAACTCCCGATTAGTTTGCTTCCCTACAAACAAGTTCTTTGTGGTATGTCCAATAGACATAATCAAATACTCGGATCGTTAATTTGGAATTTTTTCAGTTTTGAAGTAATGCTTGAAACTTTTACTCCCTGTCTTTTCACGGTTTTTGGGACGTTTTGGTCGCGGGAAATCCAATTCTTTAGTTCCATGGGTGTGGTTGGGATAGCGGTGTGGGAAAACGATTGGGCAACATTTCTGAAGATACTGTCTTGAATTATAACTCCGTACAGGTTTTCCTTTCTCGACTTTTATAATCAATCCCCTTTTAACTCCAAAATCTAATATTAGATCTGAAACACCCCCAAAAAATCACGCTGAACATTGGGCCAAGGTGACTAACTAAGCTTTTCGGGCAAAAAAGACTTAGTAATAATCTACGCAAAATTACAAAAGTTGACATGTGCATGAAAAATGGTTATGATTTACAACTGAAAAAGGTGTTTTCGAACAACACATGACAAACATCATGACTCACGGAGAGATCAATATTCATTTCTGTACCTGGGAAGGTTAAAGGGGCATTATGTCACAAAACCTAAACTTTTCAAGTACAGCTGTTTAAAGTTTTTTTTCCAATTTTCTTTGCATATAGGAAGTTATTTTATTTTTAGATTTTAACAAAAACTTTGTAAATTTAATCTTTGCACTAATTTTCTTTCAATAATAATTATAGTTTATGGATTAAAAATAAATTTTTTTTTAGTGAAAATAATAATATTTTTTCAAAAGTGACTGACATAGTGCCTTTTACCTCTTAATATTACGTTGAATAGTAGGGGTGGTGATTATGAATAAGTAAGGCATCATGTACTGTGTCAATGGATAACAAACTATTATTGCCTTAAATCAATTACAAACTAGAACAATGTTTATAATGGATCGATAAGACAAAAGTTAGACCTGGCCTTCATTTTAGCTTTCTGGAATTTTCTTCCATCTTGAGGAAACTCGGGGGGGGGTAATCACCTGGGCTGATGTTTGTACGACTTTCATGATTAGGTAAAAATGGGGTGACATACTGATGGGACCAAAAGGTAACAAGGACATAAGGTCATCATACTTTTGCGTTTACTAATGGGATGTTGTAGCTGATTGGTTACAACACTAAGATCTTCGGGCCATGGTTTATTACATTGCTTCTTCGAGGATCGTACAAAGTCCATGCATCTAAATCCTTCATTGAAAATCTGTTGTGAAAAATTAACTGCCCTTGGTTTTCTTTCCTGACCTGCAAATGGACACACTGTGAAATGAGTACAGGTGCCTTTTCACAGTCTACTTTCCTTGAAAACAAAAAGGTGCATCCCTTCCAAGTAAAAGATTATCAAATTTCAGAAAATCATCCAATTTCCATGTTTTGTAGACAGAATACTTCTTTGATGTGCTGCGAACCAGTTGTTGCCAAATCCCTTGGCGCGTTAAGTATGGTCATGTTTGCTGTTATTTTCCCTTTTCTTCTCGATTAGTGCAGTGGATGGTGTCAGCATCTCCTATAGGTGTGTGGACCTTTCAAAAGAAATTTCTGATTAATTTCCTTGATCTGAGGGTATTTGTGTATAATCCAAAAGAAGCACATTATAATTAACTTATTCTTTTTCTGCCCATAGCAGTTATCAGTCCACAGTGTAATCTTTTCGATGTCAGATTGAGGGATAGTATTATCTGCCCATTTGGAATAAAGCGGGATTGCGATCTCGTTTTCTCCTCTGTTCTCCTTTGGTTTCATACCACATCATACAGGGGGTTGACAAATCAGAGAAGAGGGGGAGTCATGAATGGTAAAGTTCAGTGTCCATAACTTTCTTCTTGTAGAAACTATTACCACTAGATATTAAAGGAGTTGGCAAACATTTTTGAAGGTCACCTGTTATAACCTTGTGACTTGGAGTTTTCTTTTTGCATTAATAGCATCTGTTTTTTTTTAAGAGTGTACCGGTTTTTTTGATTCATCAAGATGGTTGTTATAATCATGCCTGAATGCGTTCTTTATCTGGTTTGATTTAAATTCTGCTTTAGTTGAGGCTGAAAATGTGTTCCACACGCTGTCATATGTGTCAACTTCAGGAGCCTTAAATGGACAATAATTGAATAACTTTTTATTAAAAACATCCCGGTACGCTACCAATTTTTCCCTACATGTTTTTCGTTCAACATTATTGTCTCTGCAATAATCCAAGTACAATTCATACATTTTCTCTAATACAGAGCTCTGGGTCCTAAATTATTTTTCTGGCGCTTTTTCTCTACTGTAGTGACTTTGGTATTGGGGAAATGGATGCTATGAGGTTTCTTTACATTTCAAGGAGTCTCAGAAGGTATTTAATTGAGGGAGAGTTTCTGCCTCTCTGATCTTGTTTAACAATGCCTCCATTTTCAGTATTTTTTAAGGCAGTGATTAACCACTCTATTTTGATATGGCATTATATGTATTTTTCAAATCATCTACTTTACATACTCTAACTTGCTTTGTATGGATGGTAAAGTGATACAGGAGAGTATTTTGTTTATGCTTAGACGTATTCTCATCATTATTATTAAAACCTGAGACGAACAATGGGGCTGTGTAATTACACATGAACGTACAAACTGCCTCTTGACATCGGAGATTGCTATTCTCAGTATCAATAAGAAGAGTTAAAAATCTTTATTCGGTTCCCTCCGTACCATTATCGTTAGCATTTAAGCCTACAATGACTTGCTGGTATTTTGGTTTTGGCTGGTATAATCTTTACCTTTGTTTTTTTTGTTTGTATACTCCAGACCTTGAAGCCACACTTCGCCTGTTTCTAACATTGCAGTTCCAATCATCTACATGTCTAACCGTTTTTTCTTCCAGTTTGCTTCAAGCTAAGGATTTAATTTTTTTTACTTTTCTTTTCTTTTGAGGTGTTTGAGTTTTACAATAGGGATTTTAATTGGTGATTTCATCCATATCATCATCATGCTGCTTCCACTAGTCAAGTGCAAGTCATTCAGAAGTACATCATTGTTGTCAGCTGAATTGTCATTTTGTGGGTTATCGTCTAATAAACCAAACGGTTTTTTACATACCTTAGTTTTTCTCAACTTAGGCTTAATCCTATTCTTTGTTTGCCGCTTTTTCAACATCTCGCGTCGAAGAAGATTCGTCTGTACATTTGGAAAATACCTCCTTGTCAGCATCCGAGTCATATGCTTCACTGAGACTTGAATTGGATTCCCTATCTGCAACCTGGAAGAAAAATGAAATGTATTAACACCATGCAATAGGGAAATATTTTTGTAATTGTTTAGAAAAACAACAAATTAGCTTTTTGTTTCAACTTTTGTATTTTGGTGATTCAGGGCAAATGACTTTAGTTTTATTGGTTATTGTTAAGGTTAGGATTAGAATAATTTGAATCAACTTATTGTTGTGTGTTAAAGAATTTTTTTGTTTTCTAAGGTAAGGTTAGGGTGCTAATCGGAACTGAACTTTAATTTTTACTAACCTTATCTAACAAATACCTATCAAGTAAAAATAATTTCCACCTTACAATTACACACTCCACTCAGTAAAATTGCCCTGAATAAAAAACCCCAAAATTGAAACAAAAATGGCATGTAGTTGTTCTAAACAATTACCAAAGATGTTTGAAAGTGTTTGAATATTGTTGTAGGCTATAATGAAAGAATTTCTACACTATGGCTATTTGTTATAAAAATTGAGTTGGCTAGCGCCCTACGCTTAATATTATCGAAGTAGAAGGATAGTTCATTAAACGAATCAAATTATCTCTATTTACTTAAAATTCTTTGCAATTACTTTAACATGTCACGTATTATTAGCCTAGCCTATATCATTCATTCATACTATTAATCCTATTTGTTTACTTGTACCATTGCACAACAAATCAAGATACTTTTTATTCCTTTTGGGAGGTGAGTATATACTTTCGAACTCAACTAAAAAATAGACTCGTCTATTGGAATTATACTAGGTCGGTAATTAAGAGATTTTTTCACATTTCTCATCACCTCACATAAAGAAGGGTTGGTAAAAAATGTTGGCTAGAAAAGCCTTTTGGCCTCATTCTTAAAAATACCAAAAGTAAAAATAAGATGAAATAAATGATATCTGTTTTTATGAGTGGGCTAGGCCTTAAAAGTCCAAGTTTCTAAGAAATCCACAAAAGTTTTTATAACTGTTTTCGAAATGTTACATCCAATAGTTTATAGATTAAGTTTAAGAGCACTTTAGAATACTGAAACTAACATTTACTGTAAATAAAACTACATTGTTACCAATCCCTTTCAATGTACTGAAATGTAACCATAACCTTAAAAAAACAAACTTACCTTTTTCAGTTACCAGTATGTAACTTTAGTTGCCAAATTGAACAACATTCTATCCCACGAGAGGTTCCTAGAATTCATTTTCAGTTATCTCTTAGCTATAAAAAACATCACAAGTAATATTATTTAAAACTCAAAAAACTTAAGAGAAATAGTCCAGACCAATTCATAAACATCCAAAATCCAGACTACTAATATTGGCAACAGCTGCTACCTAGATGCTTAGCTTATAGCAATATGTCCTTACTCTTTCTTATTTCTTCTCTGGTCTGTCTATTGAAGGTATACAGCACTCATGTACAACATGACGCATTTTACCTTCAAACCAGTCAAATAATCTTATGGAGGGGGTAAACAAAGGCATTATGTGCAAACGATGCCTTTTACCTTCAACCGAGAATGTGTACATAATGCTGTTTACCACAGCTCATTTTGTTTAGTTTAAGGAATTCGGACATAGTGCTCAATACCACTTTTGTGTCCCCCTTACAGCAAAAAAAGTTAAATAAGATGGTGTCTGAATTCCTCTGATTTTTAGAAAAAATGGAAATAGTGCCATTTACCTCCCAGGTTACGTGGAGATTTATAACGCGTTTGTTTTAAATCACCTCGTGTTTCGCAGAATGTTTTTGTTTACCACACGAATCGTAATCGCTGAAAACAGGGCCTGGGTTGATAATATAACCACAAAGGACTCTATTGTGTTCAATGTTTGGGAAAATAAATTTGTTGACTCAATAGCAGCAATGCCGAAATCTTTTTATAACGGTGTATTCGTTCATTTTATAAGTATGTCATTACATATTACCGTATCACATCTTATATTCATTGGATTTGGTTTAATTATGTGGGTCAAATACCAAACACGGCGATCACGATCTCTCGATGTTAAGCTTTGCTCCTGGAAAAACCCCTGGAAGTACGATAATTACAGAACAAGAAATTCTATTTCTGGATTCTGGCGTGTTCCAGAAGTAATAATTTATGTCTGTAGTAATACATGTTTATCTCGCAATGACGAACATTTTCGTGGAGTTTCACCCTTTCGTACTTATTGCATGACGGTCATTAATCGAGATAAACTCATGCAGAGGGGTTAGGTAGTTACTGAGGTTCGTGAGCAAAGTGAGAAGCGTCAATAATATTGTGTTACATTCTAGGTGTCAGGCAGAGCTGTCAGCTGTTCTTAGCTTTGGTATATGTAGGTTCAAATTAAGCTGACTGTTACTGGAAGACATGTCAGATCATAATCTTTTTGGACAACACCGAAAATTTCTTGAATTTTAAGTATTTTTACGGAAAGCGATTAACATCGAAAAGTTTTTTGTCCCACGCTTTTATATTGGTGACCCTTATCATACACCTAATAAATTATTTCTGTTTGTCTTTTTAATTTTATTTATATAGTGTGGAAAAAACATTTTAAGTACTCCTCAGCAACGTTAATATGCACTTCCGTCGAATTTTGTGTACAAACTGATGTTTAAAACCCAAAATGTAGATTTTAAAGTGGTTACTATGAACATTGGTTGTGTTAGGTGATGAGCGCTCAGTATGTTCACGTAGTGTGTTAGCGGCAAGGCACGGGCGATGCTCGGCGCGGCGCCGTCATAGGTATCGGCCGTCATATAAAAGGAAAATAAGTATGCGCGCTGGAGGCCATTTCGCATTCCTCACGCATTCTAATTGAGGACACTTCCTAGCATTGGCCGGCCCCGTGGACCGTCCCTCCCCCCCCCCCGGCAGGCGCGGGGCCCGCCGCCCGTCCATGTCATTCTCCGGTCACCAAGCCGTCCGTAGGGTCCACATAGAGTCGCCAGGGCACACCAACTTCTACCTTAACATTATTGCGAGTGAAGCTGAATAAATACTGAAACTCTGCTTGTTTCTGCAGGAACCGGTGTTGTAATCCGGTTCCATTATCATTATTTATACCATTCTCCCCACATTCATACGAGACAAACAATATCGAATACAAGGAATGCGTTGCAATAATCATAACCCAAATTGAATTATGAATTCTCCGTGGTTGAATTTACTTTTGGGACTAGATAGTAAAAAACTAGGTTTTTTAAGAAACTGTCAACCCACTCAGTCAGTGTTTGTGACTATCATAGGCATTACAAAACGCACACAGCAGATTCTGATCAATTTCTGTATATGGTTCATACTCAAAATTAGTATGTGCACGTTAAAATGATTTTGTATGTGGAGACTTATGCTCTCCTACAATTTATATTAATTAATTTTTCATCGCCCGCTATTTTTCATGTTAATAAAATATATATGAAAGAACCTAGCAGTCGCAACTCTTACGTGGAAAAATTTTGTTTATTTATCACAAAAAATTTTACGGATATATTTATCCATTTAAAACAACTCAAGTGTATTCTGAGTGTCCAATGTTTACATTGCTCAATCAAAAGACTAAACTTCGGCAATCACGTCCAAGTAGTGTTTATGAGAGTTCCAAGTTTCAGATTACTTCATCAGGGAAGTAAAACATCGCAATTAGAACCAAGTAGATTATGGAGTTGTTCTGGCAGTCCAACGTTCGATATCATGGTATCGAAGCCGTAAACGAATATCGCCGGATAAGGTCCCAAGTAGGAGTTCGAGAAAATGAAGAGTTCCCCTGGTAGCCTCCACGGTTAACGTAACTCTTTCAAAGGAATAATAAACATCGTATTTGGTCCGAAGTCTAGAGCCAAAAAACCCGACGGAGTGTTATTGCTAGCCCCTGGTTCCATATTACCTTTATCAAAGAGTAAGCCTAAACATCGCCAATCGGGTCTAAGTGGGAGCCGAATAGAGAATGGAGTGTTCTGAAGAGTCCAAGTTCAGATTAATTTATCAGGGAGGTAAACATCGCAATAAAATCCAAGTGTGAGCTAAGGAAATGAGTGAGGGGGGGGGGTTTGGGTGTGTTCTGACAGTCTAACGGGTTCAAATTACTCTTTCAGGGAAGAATACAAACGCAACCCCTGGTTATGTGGGGAGTCCGAAACTGCCATCGTGTATACACTATGGTTAAGCTGAGGATTTGTCGGCGTCTATTATTTTACCTTTCGGGTGGGTTGTCAGTTTGTACAAACAAACAGTTTTTTGATGTAGTAAGGGACGCTGTCAGTGATAAACCTAGTGAGTGCTTTAAAAGCTGAAGAGTTGTTGAAGATAACGCAAGTTCAACGGGTTGCGTAACACCCTGTTTGTATTGTAATTATTTTTGAAGTTATTTTATGGGTTGGTGGAAAATTTTGAAAACGAGCATACAACTAAAACACACCATTATTAGAATTGCAGTAGAGATGTTGTAAATAACTTAAAAGATTTCATTACAACCGAAATAGGTAAAAACACATTTAGAATTTAAAAAACTTTCCAAATGGTTACTGATAAAGTATAAACTAATTTCATAACACGCATCATCTTATGTTCGGACTCGGCAAAATGGTCGTCTTTGTCGCAACATGCCGGATTAACTAGCACTTGACAACTGCTTGCTTACATGAGAGAATTCCCCACGCTAGTATTATGGTTTGTCTTTTGTGAACGCACATACAGGAACGCTCGAATACATGTCTTGTGGAATAACCTCAGAGTGAAGAGCCGCCCTAATTGTTCTGACAGTCCAACGCTAACCTAACTCTGCCAGGGGAGTAAACCATTCAATCAGTTCTCAGTGGCGTGCCAACGTGATTGACCGGCGAGAACCTATTACATCACATCCCTCATAAAAATAGCAGGTATTAAAACCATTTTAAAACCAAAACAATGAGGTTCCAGTGGGAGCGAGTGTGAGCGAAAAGAACGTTGACAACACGTATTCTCAGATTACTCCGCCGGGGCGTTTCCATCAGAAAGATTATTAATAACGTAAACAAGAAACGTTAATCTAAACATTCGTGCAGCAAATCCTCAAATCCGTTAGGAAACAATGTTAACAGGCTGGCGGCTCTCGCAGTGTGGATATAAAGGGCAGGAGATTGAGGGGGAAAAGGGGCCCCTAGGACATTCAGTACATTCGGCTTAATCCGCTTTTTTTTGGCCCACCAATATAGGGGGAGATGCAATTTTTTTTTTCCCCCAAAAAAAAAGCCCTTTCCCAAAATTTATGGGGGCCCATCCAAAAATTTTTACCTCCCCCCAAATAACGGAAGGGGGGGGGGGGGAGGCCCCGGCCCCCTCGCCACCCCCGACCCTACTCTGCCCCCCACATGCCGACATACTGGTTGGATTTTTTTAATTTTGTTTTCAATCTATCATAAAATAACTTTTAATTCCATCTGAACCGGTATCCCCTATCCTTAGTAAAAGTAATCACCAGTAAAAAAAATTTTTCCATGTTTTTTTTCCAGTAATTTAAAATTAAATTTAATTACGAAAAAAAATAAATTTAAAACTTTTTTTTTAAAGGAGGAGAGATAATTATGTTAATTTCATATTGTATCTCCCAAAAAAAACCTTACTGCAAAATTCCTTTTTTTAACTTTTATTGCAAGGGGAGGGAACACAAAATAAAATCAATATATAATTTTTTTTAACTGAAAAATTTTTCAATTTTTTAAAAATTGACTTTTTATTTTTCTTTTCTTTTGTCACATAAAAATGTAACAAAGTTTTAATACATCCCCCAAAAAAGTGTTTTTTTCTGAATTTTTTTTAAAACAGGTTTTTTTAAATAATTCAGCTTTTTAATTCTAATGCCCATTAAAAAAATGTGTATTATTTTTTTTACCCTTTAATTACTTGACTTCAATACCAGGTTTTTAAAGGTATGCCCAAATGAAAACTTATATAAAAAGGAACCAAAAAAATGTTTCAAACTATTTTTTTTTTAAATTAAACCCCCCTTTTTAAAAAAAAAAAAAATAAATTTTAAAATTCAGTTTTTAAAACTGCTGGGGGGAAATTAAAAAAAATATACTACCATTTTTTCCTTTTTTGAGATTTTTTTGGATTAGCATTTATTAAGCTTAAAAATATGTAAATTGGAATTTTTAAACATTAAAAAATTTAATTTACAAAAAAAAAACCTTTACGTTAAAAAAAAAATAATCTTTAAAAAAATTTTATTTAAAAATTTTGAAAAATTTTTTCTTTTTTCCCTATTTTTATTTTTTTTTTTTAAATTAATTAACCCCAACCAAATAAAAAATTAAAAATTTTTTTTAGAGCTAATCTTGAATAGTGTCCAAGATCTACAGCTCTATGTTAAAAGTTCCAAATTTTCTTGGTATAGAAAACATCAAAGTCAAACTGGGTTTTTTTTTAAAAAATAGTGGCCCCCCATTTTTTTATAAAAAAATTGTAGACTTACGGCTGACGGGTATATAAAGGCTATTGACACGAAAAACCAAAGCTTCTCAGAAGCAAAAAACTACTCGGGGCAGGAAATTCGGTTTAGTTTGGCCTAAAAGTCTCGCTGCAAAAGGAAAATCTTTTAAAAAATTGTTTCCCAAACCAGCCATACTGACTTCTGTAAAAAAAAATAGGATGAGGGGACCCCAAAAGTTTCTTTGGATACCGGTTTTTTAACCAAGGGGTTTTGTCTTTCCCCTATTAAAAAAGCCATCTGTTCAAAAATTTTTTTCAGGTTCTTCCCAAATTTATCAGCTGAGTTTAGTATATTTTTCCTCCCATATAAAAAGATACTTATTGCTGGAATGTGTAGTTTCAGCAAAAAGGTTTTTTTACTGTTTTATACACCCTAAAAAAATGTAGGCCAACAATCACATGATATGGTATATAACCCTTTTTTTTAAATAGTTTCTTTTGGGAAAATTAGGTCTTTGACCCCCCTTTTCTAGTGGCTTTGCACGCTTTTTCGTAAACTTTGTTTAATTGGGGACTTTGGTTCAAGTGAATTAAAAATTTTCCAACGCTGTTTTAAATTTTCCCCGTTGCCACGATAAGAAAATATGATATTTTTTTTGCCATTGAAAAATTCATGTACTTTAAAATTTTAAAGGGCTAACATTCAACTTAATTCAACCAAAATTTATTTTAAAAAAACAAATATAATCATAACTTGCGCCTTAAAATATTTTTTTGGGTATTTTAAAAAAATGAACTGTGCATAATTGCATTATAATGTGCGGGGGTTTGAAAATTTTTTTTTTTGGCCCGGGGCCCGGGGCGATTTCATCAAAGGGGAATAGCTAAAACTTCTCCGGGAAAAATACATATACATACAATTTTTTTATAATAAAAGGGGAAATAGTTTACGTTCTAAAAGGGGTATACGAGAAAACATTCAAAAATTTAATTAATTAAAGGGTTCTTTTTTAAGGTAGTAAATATGATATCTCTCTAAAAAAGAAAAAACTAACTTGTGATGAGTTTTTAACTCAAGGTCATACTAAGTTAAGGTTCATTATTTAAATCATTGAAACTAATTCTTTTTATAAAAAATAATTTTTTAAAATCAATTTTTTAGCACGGGGTTTCTATTTTCAACTTCCCCCCAATGTGTTTGGGGAAAATTTTCCTTAGGGCCCCTTTTTTTTAATGAAATTGCAGTAAAATTCAAAATATACCCCTTAAAAAATTTTTTAAAAATTGGGTTAAAAAAAAAAATTTTTTTATAAAGGCGATACCTTTCAAAGTTTAAAAAATTATATGTTGAAACTTAAGACATTACAATATTAATGTTCATTTGAATACATTGTATTAATTGTAACAATCAGAAAAAAATTCAGCACATAACTTGTTTATAAAACAGGAAGCAGTACAAAATCACTCTGATATACAAAGTTAAAAAAAGAAATCTTCATCTGTTAAAAAAATGCATCACCATGAAAAATGTTATAAACTCACCCCTAACTTGAAACATTGGTATTGTTCAAATGGCCTGTTTATTAAATTAAAAAAAGTGGCCTACAACATTTTTTTTTTTTATTCTAATTATTTTTTTTTTTTAAAAAACAAATAAATATGACTTCTAGTGGACTACTTCTCGCCAACTTCCTTCCTTTTGTAAAAAAAAAAACAAAAAATCTTTTTCAAAAAAAAAACATAAATTTTTAGTCAAATTTTGTTCTTTTAATAACGTATTTTTTAAAAACCCCCCAAAAAGAAAAACTTTCCAAAAATAGTGGTCCCAACAATCCAAAAAAGTACTTTTTCATCATCATGATTTTGTTCAAAATTTAAAGCATGAAAATACATATATAAATTTGAAACCCTTTTTGTTTTGTTTCGATAATATTCTTGCATAGAAAGGACATGGAAGAATATAACTAAAAAAAATTGGTTTTTCCCCCCTTAACGCCCAGGACTTTGTATTATAAAAACTTTTAACTAATACAGGCATTCATGTATAACCTCTCATGTGGGGTTAAAATTTGAGAAATTTCGAAATCATATTTCACCCCATGATCTTAGCACCACATGCCCCAAAACCCCTTTAAAAAAAAATACAAACCCCCGCTAAATTTTTTTATTTGAATTTCCACATGTAATATACAAAAAAATAGATCCCCCTCTTTTTGGGAAAAGGACTTTAAAAATTTTTTCCTGGCTTTTGGTTTTTTTCCATAAGAGAATCCAAGGTCAGAAAAAATTTTATTACAAGAAGCTCCAGGTACCATTTACATTACGACAAGCCACAGCTTACATGCCCCCCAAGAGGTGTCAGTGCCCCGTTTCCCGTTTTCCCACAAATATAAAGAAAAACCCAAAAAAAAAAAAATTTCACTGTACAAAATTTTTTATCATTTCTACTCCCCATCGGATCGATGGAAAATCCCCCAAAAATTTTTTTACCCCATACCAGCCCAAGTCATTGAAGTAAATAAAAAGGGCCTAATATTTGGGTACCCTTTTTTAACCAGGAAAATCGCCAAGTTTTTTTTAAAATACAATTCTTAGACCCTGTTATATCTTTTCTTTAAAACCTTCCCCTTTAAAATTTTACTTGGTTTTACTAAATTTTCCCCTCAACGGCACCTGTAGAAGTGTCTTTGTCTGTTAGCTCTTTGTTTAATATCAAAACAATGGTTTAATCAAAGCTAATTTGGGTTTTTTTAAACAATTTTCAAAATTACAATTTTTTAAAAAACTCAAAGGTAAAAATTTAAAAAAATCCAATGTAAAAAGTTATATACATTAATTGAGATTGTTTAAATTATATTGCAAAAACAAAGGTCACAGAAATAAAAATTTAAAACTAAAGGGTTTAATTTTTTTTAAAATAGGACGGGGGAACTGTGAGAAAACTCACTGGCAAGGTTGCCTGGTTTTTTTGGGGCGAATATTTTTTAATTCACAAAACCCCCGATTTCTACTTACCCCCAAGTTACAAAACGTTATTTCCCCAAAGGGGAAAAACTTTTAAGGCACACATCTTGGTGAAGAACAAAAACAAATCGAATTAAAAAAAAAACCCCCCAATTTTTTCTCTTAAAAGAAAAAATATTTAAATAAAATTTTTCGAAAACAAATTATTACAAAAAGATAACATAAGGGACATTCACAACACACAAATAAAAAGTTTTTTTTTATATAATAAAAAATTAAAAAGTGTGAAACTTTATCCAAAATTAAAACATTAAAAAATTTTTCACCAAAAATTTTTATGTTTTTACATTGCAGGAAGAAAAAAATTAATTTGGGGCCAAAAAAAACAACTTCCTAAGGGGAATTAAAAAACAGTTTATATCATAACTGTATTTACAGGAATAAATACTTTTAGTAAAACCCTTTAAGAATCAAAGCAAGTCTTTTGCCAAGGGGGAAACATAAAAAAGGCTTGCCATGAGTCCCCTAGCCAGTTCAAAAGGGTAATCTAAAAGAATTCCTTTACCTTTGTTTTCAAAATTATAGCTCTTTGTTTGATTTTTTAAAAAATGTTTTTATTTATTAACACCATCAAAACCCTTTTTTTATCTAAATAAGAGTTTTTCCCCCTAAACCTCATGACAAAAAAAAATGGGGCCCTTTTCCCATCCCCCCACCCTATGATTGTAAAATACCATTTTCCCCTTTTAAATTTCCTGTGTTGTTATAAGGTTTTTAGTGTAAAAAAAATTTCCCCTTTTAAAATGTTTTTAAAAAAATTTCATTTATTTATCCCCAAAAATGATAATATAATAAAAAAATTTTTTCTACGTTTTTTTAAACCAAAAAATTGGGGATCATATACTCTTAATTTAATTGGTATATAAGGGGTTTTACGGATTTAAAAATTAATTTTATATAAAAAATTTTGGTATCCCGAGTTAAACCCAAAAAAAAAAAATCTCAATTTCATTTTTAAAGGATCCAAAATGAAAAATTTAAAAAATTTTTAAAAAGAATTCTTAATATTAAATACGATTGGTTCATAAAACTGAAGAATTTTTTTAAATATACTTTTAAAAATTTTAAATTTTTCCCCACTGTTTTAAATTAATAAATTGGTAAAAACTCAAAAAATATTTTTGGGGAAAAAAATATTTTTTTTTGTGTAATAGGGGTTTTTTTTAAATTTAAATTTTAATATAGTTTTATTTCTTTAAGTTCTCTTTTAAAAATTTTAAAAACTGATATTTTTCCGTTGAACTAAATTTTTATTTTCCCAAAATTAAAAAAGAACTTCAGATTTAAAATTAAAAACCCAAAAAAAAAATTAACAATGCAAAAGGTGAGTCAATGCAAGGAAGTTGTTAGGCATAAAATTTTCTATTGACATAAAAAATACAAGTAAACTTAAGACTTTTGGGGAAATTTATAGTTTTAAAAAAAAGGAGGGGATACTAATTTTTAAGGAAATTAAACTCTTTAAGTTTTTTTAATTAAAACAGATTTTAGGGTTTGCTTTTTCCCCACAAAAACTACAGCCCTCTTTTCCCCCACCCGGAGAAATTTAAAGTTTATGTTTTTTTGGGTTAAAAATTTTAAATTTCCCAAAAAATTGTGACTTTTTAAAAAACACTACTCAAAGCTTTTAAAATCGTTTTGCATTTAAAAAATTAATCTCCAAATGTGGGGGAAGACAAGGATAATTTTCTTTGTGCAACTGCATAAAACAAACCAAAACCCTTTTTAAAAATTTTTTATAGCGTATAATTTCATTCCACAATCGATATTAGACGCCACAACACATATATTGCAAAAAAAACATTAAATAAATATTTTAAATGTATTTTTAGGCTATTTCCATAATAGTTCAAAATCAGGGATTCAATGTGTGATCTGTTCCTGACAATATTAAAATTTAACTATCTTCTACTATCTCGGGGGGGCTTTTTTATTCACCCCCAAAAAGGGGGTTACTTTTGGTCCATTATGACAACAAGTTTAGTTCATACTAGTTTTTTTCCCCAAGTTTTTTAAAAAAAAAGTAAACATTTTCGGAAGACCCCCAACTTTGTGGGACAAAAGCTGATTCCCCTTTTCAACCACTAACCTAACATACGACTTGTAATTTTAAAAACCAAAAATTAAAAACAATATAATTTTTCTAATTTTTTCTTTTGAAATTTTTTTTCCATTTTTTTTTAAATTTTAAGGGGTCCCCTAACAAAGTTTTTATTTAAAGGTTGGATTCTTTTTACTATACAAAAATAAAGAAAACCACACCCCTTACCTGTACCGTGTCATGATTAAAAGCCAAAAAAAGAATTTTTTTCCCAAAACCTTATTGTTACCAGAGCAAAACATACAAATCTTTTTTAAATTTAATTTTTTTAAGTGATTTTCTTTTAAATCCACACTTTGCAACGCTAAACCCCCAAACTCTCATGGAGACACCCCCAAAACAAAGAAATTTTTTTGTCTATAAAAAACAAATAAACCCCAAAAAAATGGAGTATGAAAAACAAACCCCAAAAATTTTTAAAAAGTCTTTAAAACCATCAATTTTGCAAAATAATTTCATTACACTTATAATTGAACATGTTAAAGCAAGATTTTTTTTTTTCAGATTTCCCCTTCAAATATGGGGTTTTTTTACAACTTCTTATTCCCATCTTTTTGGTTTCCCACAAACCAATTTAAAATGTTTGCTAATCTAAGCCAAATCCCTGACCCCGCACCATCATCAAATCGAAATTTTTTTTTAGAATAAAGCTTCCCCCAACATTTAACTTCAACAGAAATAACAAATTTTTTTCCCCAAAATTAATGATAGGGTTAAAATAATATTCAGGAATTAAAGTTTATTTAAAAAGTTAAAAAAAGCCCCAAAAAGTAACATGCAAAAAAAAAAATTTTACCAAAAAATTGATTAAAAAAAATTATGGGAAAATTTTTACCCGAAATGCCCCCGGTTTACCATCGAGAGGGGGTATTACGGAGAAAGGGCTTTGGAAAAAAAAACTTTTTTGGGGGAAACCAATTAAATTCCCAAATTCCCCAGGAAATTTTTTTAAGGGGGGGGCCCAAAGCATAACTTTTAAATTTGGACTAATGGAACATATTTATTTTATAACCTTTTTTTACAATTTTGGGGCAGTTTTTGTTTCCCTTTAACTTTCCAAAGGGGGTCCTTTGGTAATTTTCTGTTTGAAAAAATTTGTTTTTGGTGGGAAAAATAAAATACAGGCCAAAATCATTCCAAAAGGAAGGGGCCTTTCCTTTGACCTTAAATAATTTCCCCAAGAAAGGTTTATTTAAAATTTAAAAAAAATGTTTTGGAACCTCTTTTTGAGGGGTGTTTAAATAATGGTTTTAACAATTCAAAGACCCAAAACGATGGAATAAAACCCGGTCTGTTTAAAAATTTGGTTTTTTTTTAAAAAATAAAAAATTCGGCTTTAAATTTTTTTTTTTTACAACCAAGGGAAAAACAATTTTTGATAAATACCCGTAAAAAAGAAAAGTTTTCTTTTTTAAAATAATTTTAAATCCAGGAAAAAAATTACAATTTCCTTTTTTTGTTTTTCCGGGGTTAAAAACAACTTGGGGAAATAATTTAAAGGTTTTTTACTTTTAATAAATTAAAAATTTTTCTTCTAATTTTCTTAAATTTTTAAGGGGTTTTTCAACTTAATACATAAAAACAAAGAATTTTTAAATTTATATTTAAAGTGAAAAAAAAAATTTTAAAAAAATTTTCTTGCCTAATTACGTAAAAATTTTTCCCTTTTACTTTTTAAAAACTTTGGAAACCTCTATTTGGGGATTTTTTTAAAAAATTTTTTTCAAAAAATATTGAGGTTTTTTCCTTATTTTTTTATCTCAATACAAATTGGGGGAAACAATAATTTAAAATTTGGGGCAAATTTTAATAAAACTTTTTTCCCTAAAAGTTTAATTTTTGAAATTTTTTGATTTTTTTAAATGTTTAAGAGGGTTTAAAGGGGGTCGGGTGGGGGAAATTTTTGGTTTTTGTTAACTGGTAGAAAAAAGTGTTAAAAATTTTTTCCGGTTAAAGTTGGGGGTTTTAATTTAAAAAGGTTTTTTTAAAAGGGGTTTTAAAATTTAATTTTTTTAAACAAAAAATTTTTTAAATCTAAAAAAGAAAAAGGGTAAAATTTTTTCATTGGGTTTTATAATTAATAAAAAAATGTAGGGGGGAAAAATTGGAACATAAGGGGTTTTTTAAAAAATCTTTTTAAAGTAAAGGGTTTTTAAATTACAATGAAAAAATTAATGGTATCAAATTTATTTTTAAAAAAAGAAAGGAAAAAAAGTAATTGTTATTTTTAATGGGGGGTGTTTTGGGTTTCTTGACTTACAGAGTTTTTAGGGGGTTTAGGGGAAAAAAATGGTTAAAAAACCTTCATAACTTTTGGGGGGGAAGTAAAAAATCAATTTTATATATTGGAGATTAAAAGAACGGGGGAAACAAAAAAAATACGAAAGGGGGGGAAAAAAGTTTTTTTTAAATTAGAAACATTGATGGTTTTAATTTAAAATTTTAGGTCTGAAAAATTTATTTTTAATTTTTAAAAAGTGGGGTTGGGGGGTTAATTATTTTTAGTTTATTTGTTTTTGGATGACAAAAATTTTTTGGGATTAAAAAGTTCCCCTTTTTTGGGCCCCGTCTTTTTCAAAAAATTTTAAAAGGGGATTTTAAAATTATTTACGGGGGGGCCTAATTTGAAAAAAAACAGTCTGGAAAAAAAGCCCGGGGGGCTTTAAATTTTGCTGGGTTTTAAGAAACGGTTTAAATCAAGATTTTGGATATAAACATAAATTAAAATTAATAGGTAAATTTTAATTGTATTTTTTAAAAATTTGGGTTTGGGGGTTACAAAAAAATCGATTTTGGCTTTTTTGGAGGAAAAAAGAGCCGGAAACCAAAGAAAAAGTTGGGGAAAAAATTTTCAATTTGAAATAATTTAATTAAATATCAAAAAATTTTAAATATTGGGGGGGGGGGGGGGGGGGGGATTTTTAATTAGGGAATTTATTTTTTTGGAATTGGGTTTAAATTTTAAAAAATTAAAAATTTGTTTTGTTAATTTTGAAGGAGTTTTGGGTTTAGTTTTCATATAAAAGAAAGGAAAACCCGTTCCCTTATTTTTGTGGGGGGGAAGGGTTGACATGTTTCCCCTTTTAAAAATTAAATGGGGGTTTGGGTATTTTAGGTTTTTATTAATAAATAGGAATAATTTTTTATTTAAGGTTTAAAAATTTTTATTTTTTTGGGGGGGGGAAAAAATTGGGGGGGGGAATGGGGGTTTTTAATTTGAAAAAACAAGGTTTAATTATTTAACAAGTATTTTTTGGGGTTTTTTTAAGGGGGATTTTTTTAAGGAAAAGGATTTGGGGTTTGGGCTGGGGTGGGGGGGGATTAAAAATTTTTCACTTGGTTTTTAATATTTTGGGTTTGGGGTTTGGAAAATAAAGGGGAGGGATTGGAATATTTTTTGAATTTTAAGGGGGGTGAAATTTTATTTTATAACATATTGATGAAATTGGGGGAAGGGTTAAAAGGGGGAAAAAAATTTTTCCTGACTAGGGGTGATGGGGGGTTTTTTAATTTTGTAATCTTTTTTGGGAAAAGAAAAGGCCTTTTAAGGAAAAAATTTATTGGGATATTATTATATCAAATAGGAATTATTATTGATTAAATATATTCTGTCTGTCATCTTTTTGAATTTATAGGCAGGGCTACAGCCTTGCACATAAGGTTATGTGCTAGTACATAACCTTATTTTGGATAGGTTAAGCAAATGATAATTTTAACCACAGTTTTAAATGAACTTTAAAAATTCGATTAATATAATTATTTATATAGTTTAATAAATGGTATTCTATCCACTTTGCAAAATTTGTCGTATTTTTGAAAACTAAAATAATTTGTAGAGTATGTCACATGTTTTCTCAAAGAGAGCAGCACAAGCAACAAATATTTAGAGCAATTCAATTCTCGTTTATTTGACTGAAATCTTAAAAAGACCAGGAATAAAATTTTTAAATCACACACAACATAATAAAATAACACTTCCAGGGCACTCGTCACTTGTCTTATATACGAATTAACTATAATAATTAACACTAACACTGAGGAATTCCACTGTTTTGACGTGGGGCTCACTAGGGTGAATTTCTTACCTGTCTCTAGGATCAATCCAAGTCGTTTTCTTGCTGTTGTGGTCAATAAAAATACACTTTTCCATCGTAATCCCGCGCGAAATCCCATCCTTCGGGTAAAGGTATCTCACCATTTCTCTTTCTGGGCATATTTCACTACTTAAATCCATCCAAAACTATAGCAACTGGCGCACAAACTAGCTTACTCCGCCATCTTGAATACCTCATTATCATGAGCGGCGTGACATCACCTTCAACTCATGTTCAGTAGCCAATCGCCGTCCAGATGCCTCGGGAAAGGAATGTGACCATTACCATATTATCATTGAAATTTTATTTCAATCACCCAGTTAGGAGATGCACTGTTTTTGTTCAATCCTCTCACGGATGGGAATCTAATAATTTTTTTTTATTTAAATGTTTGAATAATTATAACATATTAGATGGATTGATTCTATTGCTATCCTGAATTCGTATACTTGAATTTATTATACAACTGTAAATAAATGGGCAGTGTTATGAGGCATTATGAGTAAACTAAAATAATCTTAATAACCATAAAAAAAACAAAATTAAAAACAATATGACAAAACAATAACATGAAAAAAAAAGTATAAAAAAAAATTTAAAAAAAAGATACAATGGTATTATTATATAGGTACTTAAATGTAAAAAATTTTAAATTGTAAATAAAATGTGTTAAAAAAAACTATAATCTCTTTAAGATGTAAAAATGAATGAATCTTAGTGAGGTCAGGGTTTTTTAGTATAAAAGGCAACATTTATTTATATAGTCCATAAAATTGTGAAATTTTAATCGGGATACAAAAAATTTTTAAAACCACAATTTGTTTTACCCTAATAGAAGTACAGATATTGCTATCCTTTAATTTAAAAAAATAATTTAACCATGCATATGAAGATCTTATCTGTATTTTTTATACCTCACCTCAGAAACTTGTAAAAATTTTCCCCAAAAACTTGAAAATTTGAGGGCAAATTTTTTAAAATAATGGCCTGCTCCCATACTTAACAAATATAAATTTACAAACTAATTACCACCTGATTGGTAATTGCAGAAGTTTCTTTATTAAAATACATTTTCAAATCAGAATTATGTTTGCACATCTCAGAAGTCTTTAACTCAGAAAAAGAGTTTTCTTTCGTATTATAAAATTTCATGTTAAAACATTTTTTTACATACAAATGTACTGCCACACTTACTGAAATTAAATAGAATCCTTCACTTACAGCTCACCCCTGAATCTGTTGGGAATTGGAGCTGGGGATCTGTGACGGCCAATATTAACAAGCCTTCACAGTATGGTTTTTCAGCATACACTTACTCCAATGATTAGAATCCTCTCACTTACAGCTCACACACTTGATCTAGTTGGAATTGGAGCTGTAGATCCTGACATCCAAAATTACGCACTTCACAGTATGGTTTGAAGAACATTTAATAAATTTTTAGATACTTCTCACTTCAGCTCACCACTGAGATCTAGTTTGGGAAATTTGGGGCTGGAGATCCAGTGACGGCCAAAAATTTTAAAAAGCAAATTTAAAAGTATGGTTTGCAGCATACACTTACTCAAAAGATAAGATATCTTCTCACTTACAGCTTCCCACTTAGATCTAGTTTGGAATTGGAGCTGTAGATCCCGTGACACCACTATTACAACACTTCACTACGGTTTGAAGCCCACTTTTACTCAAATTATATAGTTTTTTTCCACTTACAGCGTCACACACTGAGATCTAGTTGGAATTGGAGCGGAGATCCAGTGACGGCAAATATTGTCAAGAATTAACATATGGTTTGCAGCAACACTTACTCCAATGATATAGATATTTTCCCCTTACAGCATCACACATTAGATCTAAAAGGAATTGGAGCATAGATCCAGTGACATCCAATATTACAAGCCTTCACCTACGGGTTTGAACCCCCCCTTTTACTTAAATTATATAGATAACTTCTCTTTACAGCGTCACACACGAGGTCTCATTGGGGAAAAGGGAGCTGGAGATCCCAGACAGCTAATATAACAAGCACTTCACACTTTTGGGTTTTCAGCTTTAACCCACTAAAATTATTTAGATATCTTCTCTCTTACGCGTGAACACTGAGGTTTGTTTGGAATTGGGAGCTGGGATCCAGAGACAGCCAATATTAACAAGGAATTAACAAATGGTTTGAACAACACTACTAAAAAAATTTTTGATATCTTCTCTTCAGCGTCCACACTTAATCTCGTTTGAATTGGGAGCTGGGGATCCAGGACGCCAATATTCAAACATTACAGTATGGTTGAAACTACACTACTCAAAAATAAAAGATATCTTCTCACTTACGCTCCACACTAATCCGTTTAATTGGGGGTAAGGGCCCGGACTCAAAATAAAAAAGCATTTTTAATTGGTTTGACCACTTACCAATTTATAAATACTTCTTCCCTTACAGCTTCACACATTAATCTTTGGAATTTGGGCCGAGATCCGGGGGGAAACAATTAAAAGCCTTTACATGGTTTGAAAACCACATTTTCTAAATTATAAAATATCTTTTTTCTTACCTACACAC
>NW_025781338.1:0-38249 GCF_021130785.1 Homalodisca vitripennis | reverse complement strand
ATGGCAGCAGCAATTTTCTTTATTTTTCTGTTTCAGTTGTATACATTTTTCTTTTTCTCCTCACTCTAGTCAAAGTACTATATTTTTATATACATGTATAACTTTCCATTTTCTTAGATAATACACCAAATGAATTACCTTATGCTTAGAATATGAGACAAACGCGAGAAATAAGTTTTGATATTATTATTTAGGATTTACAAAAATTACGAAGTTGTTTCTGATTTTATCGTTAGCATAACTATAGTAATAAATATTAAGGTGTAATTATTTTATATTTTTTTTGATAAAATTTAATAACATCACCAAAGTTTTATTGCGTGTAAATTTAGTAATATACAAAATAATCCTCATGGAACAAGTTAGTAATAATAAGGTCATATTTAAAACGTTTGCTCAATATCCCCTACATGCAAAATATCTCATCCGCTACTAAACCAAATAATCCCAGCACAAACATATGTGGTGTGTCGACACAGTTCAGCAATGTGTGATTACCAACCCCAAAAGTACTTTAATTAACAGCAACATGGTTGTCGTTTCTGGCTGAAATAAACATATACAAACAGCAGATTATTTTGTTAAGACAATGTGAACAGGGTATTCATCTGGTCTAAGTGATTGGGCCGCATACTCAAGCGAGTACATTGTGGTTTCCAAACATAGATCGAGTTGTGGTGGGAGTGGGATGTGAGAGATAGAAACAACCCCATCACTTCTCACCACCCAACACTAATGTACAGTTAGGATCCAAGATAAAAGCGACACATATACTGATCCATATCATTAGTAAACGAATCAAAACGGCCCTATAATTTTTTTATTGTTAAAGTTTTTATGTTTAAGACATACCATACAAATTACTAGCCATCCAATTTTTTATACCGAACTACATAAAATATTACAAAATGATATTAACATAAGTTACAGCAAAGACAAATTTAATACCTAACTTTTGAACCTAAAACTATTCAATTACATTAAAATATACAGTTTAAATGGAGAACCAGAAGAATGTAAAAACAATATATAAAGCTTATGTTTTACGCCTTCCGTACTCCTCGCACTCAATATTTCGTTCACATTGTTTTTTACATAAGGTGTACTTACACGAAATTTGGTGGACTTCATCGACATTGTGGTAAGAGAGCATAAGGAAAAACAGAGAATCAATCACTAACATGCCTCAACGATCCATTCTTTTCCCAGACTAATCAGTCCGGAAAACAACAAGGCTCCTATAAAACACAAAAGCTTATAACCTATTATTTTGAAATGTTGAATGAAAATATCCCCTTTATAATGGAAATATATAGGAAGCATGGCATGTATTTTTTCCATTAGACCTTAATAGGCTCCTCAGTCTGTATGTATGTACGAGTATATTATCTGCATCGTGACATTCAAATCAAACTAAAATGATGGGGACTGAAAATAATTTCAACCGACAATGAAATTACAAAAGCAGGAAATAAACTCGTTTTGACAAAAATATTTTTTTAGAGAGCTACATCTTTTTTAAGTTTAGGAAATATCATAGACCATCCTGCCGTATATGATAAGGTAAAATCTAATTTGCTTTTTTTCCGTAATAGTTATGCAAGAATTATGTATTTGTATTTTTTTCATCGGGGCAACAAGAAAAACTCAGCCTGTGGAGTGGGAAATATAATAATTTCCAACAAAAAAGGCTTCTACACGTGCAAAACATAACATTAGGGGGGGGGGGGCTGTTAGGTAGTTAGGTTGAAATGTGATTTCCCTTAACTAAGAACACAGCGCAATATTATGTATCTGATGTATGTTTTACATAACAGTTTTGAAAATGTAATATGACTCCATTCATATCGCATAAAAAATGCTTTTAACCTTAAATAGTATAAGGAAGTCTATTTTTGAAAATTGCGTGTAACCGCTAGTTACGTTACTATAGCTTATTTAAAGTTAAGTAGATTAAATCAAAGTAACAGCCAAGTTAAAAACATGCTTCATTGTGTAAATATCTTTTCAAGGTACGTGTTATATACAAGCAGTTCATTCGGCTCCACATTTTACTATTCACTCAGCTAAATTATCATTGAAACCAGAAAGTCAATTTCAGATAACATATTTGAAATTACAAGTAACATATTGATTTACAGGTAAACATACAAGTACAAATGACTAAAAGCGGAAAAAATGTAATGGTTTCTCACAGGAGGACTGTTATTTAAAAAAGTAAATATATGTGGCAGCATTGAGGATGTTAAATTACATGCAGAGGTTTTCACTTAAAACCAACTATGTATTCAATTTTTAACGCGTTCTTCTAAGCCTAAACAACAAAAAAGTTAAACTAGTGGAAGCAATTTTCAGAAAGGATAATATCAACTAATAAGTTATAATTTCCTTTACTAACCCTGATTTCTCGTACATTGCTAAGTGACATTAGAGGGATAAAAATCATCACTAAAAAAAAAGAGAGTATGATAAAAGGAATTATACGAAAAAATTTATTAAATTTTTTCTTTCAGCTCCATTCAGTACTAATCTTTCTTTGTAGCTCAGAGATTTATGGATACTATATAATCAAAGTAATAAATAAAGAGGTAAATAAAAGTAATAAAAGTAATGTACCAAATACAGATTAAATACCCAAAATTATTTTCTAAAAGTCAAACATTATACGATTTAAATTAGTGGACAGGACTAAATCAAGACTATTCTATTCTATTGTAATCTGTTTAATTCAAATAATAAATTTCAATGAACAAAACTACAGCCTTAGCCCCTTTAACTAGAGCTCCATTTTTACTATCAGTCTTAACGTTCTAGTTTGCTGCAAAGGAAAACTTTAAATTGAAAATGTGGCATATACATTACTCGAGTAGAAAAAATAATATAGAACTTTATAATTGGAAGGTTGAAAATCAATAAACGGCCTGTCCAATGTATACTAGTTTAGTTAGTGAATTGAAAACTTTAAACTTTCCAGTTTCCTAACCATAATAAACTAGTGACTTGTTCAAAATAATTAAACATTCAGTAAATAATTTAAAAAGTGTTGTGCTGTGTCGAATGTTATAGATTTTTTAAAATTTACTTACAGTTTTAAAAACTTTAAAATGTTTACATGAGGATGTTGTTTGTGTCCTAAGTCTAAGCTTCAAATCTCAAATTCCTTAAATGCAGCTTTCCATGGGACAACCATGTTTATATAATTTAATTAATTATTGTACAGAATTATTCAGAGCTATATCTGAAACCAGTGGCGAACCATGAGTAATTAAAATGATGGGTTTTTCTGAACAATGGAAGTTTATCAAGCAGCCATACGCGATATCACAGGGGCAACCAATGTCATGAAATTGTGTTACAGTGACTGTTTTAGGTCAAGTTATTTTCATAGAAAATATCAAATTTAAGAAATTCTATACCTGATGTGAAATGTATTAACTTTCAGGCTTTTCCAATAATATTGGCAGTAAATTCTCACAATGGAATGAATCAATTTATGGAATTAGGAGGGTCGTTATGATAAAGTTGTTTATAATGTTTAACTAATAGGAATGCGACTAGAATTAACACAATTTTTGTACTTAGTGAATGTGGTGTTAACGGCAAATGTTAATATTCCATTATTCCATTATCAGAAGGGTTTATTTTAAGTGAAATTAAAAATTAAAAATAATTAAATTAATATATTGAAGGAATAATTAAAGAACACGATTTTTGGATGGTACTTATCTTACCACATTGGAGCATTGTTAAAAAAAATATACTATATATATTTATTATATACTATATATATATTTATTATAATATATTGATCAGAAGGCATCTTCAAAATTGATTTATAACAATTTGTCTAATACAGCTCTGGTTTGCCAACAACTGCTTAGAAAAGTGTTTAAAAAATTAATTTTATTTCATAGGTTTTATCGTAAATCCTTGGGGCTAATAAATAATTGATTTATATTTTAATCCCAACTTTTACCAAAACATTTAGTAGTGAAAAAAAGGTGTTGGATTAATTGAATTTTTCGTTATTTTCCAAGTTAATGCCTTGATAGTCAATTTATCAATTTTAAAACTTGATCCTCCCTACACACGTAATAATGTGCTCAATACTTAATAATGTTGAAGTTCATATATCTGTATTTACACAAAGGTCCACCTATAAATGTTTGTATATTTACATACACCTAGGGTAGCAAAACGAAAACAATGAGTTCCTCCGCTTCTATAACGGTTCGGATGATTTCGTCTCTAAGGTGGTTTTCATTCGTATTTGAGAGGCAGGTCTCAAGTGACCACAAAGGTTTGGATGTGGTCAGTTTTCAGAATGGTTACCTTAAAAAACTGTAGGAGTTCCCCAGGGGAGTTGATTTGGGGCCAATTCTGTTTATTTCTGTATGTTGCAGCAGTTTGGATTTTTTTTTTTTAGACTGCAGTTAAATTTTCTGTTCATTTGCATGCCTATGACAGATGATTGTTCGCAAACTCTTGCTAATCTTACTCATACCCTCAGGAGGCAAACGAGGCTTCGTTATTCTAGCTGAGTAAATGATTTTGTTAGCAGTTAGTAAAAATGGTCTGAAGATCACGGCCTCAGGCTGAGACCCTGAAAAAGATTGCCTATCGGTCATGCTACTCTTGTGGGTAAACCAAACCCTAAAATGCCTGGATATGGGAAATATTTCGCTCAATAGTGGGGGGGGGGGGGGGGGGGGGTGTTTTGGAAGTGGGGGGGGGGGGGGGGGGGGGGTTGATTTATTTAAGGCGTGATAGGCTGATAGATTCTTGGAGTCAGCATAGACTCGGAGCTTACTTTCAATAGCCAGATTGAGTTGATACATTCGTAAGAGTTATGTGCAAACTTAGGAATCGCTTTAACAGAGCTGATAGAATATTTCTTCCCCGAGGGTGGCTGCAAAGTTTTGCAATTTGTGCATGGGGCCACTTATTTTCCCATATAATTTGAATAATTCACTTCGCCGTGTTTGGATACAGCTTGAGTACACTGAGGAACAACTTACAATTCTTCATAGGCTCCAAAAAACTTGTTTGCAGTAAGGTTTGTTTACAATATTCGTAAATTTGACGATATTACAAGTTACCTCGCGGGATAGCAAGTGTTAAGTTTAACTATTAAGGAGATTGGTAGGAGGACAAATCTGTCCACCATAGTCCACAAGGTTCTTAGACCACTTGGCTAGAACTGCGTACCTGAACAAAATGATTGATTGTTCGCGGTCGGGCGGTCAGGGAACGGTCATTACTCGGCAGAACGGCACATGCTGCAAACTGCCGAGGGTTCACCTGGGAGAGGGGGGCAAGAGGGGATTCTCGTTACTTTGGACCCAAGGAATTACGATGCCCTACCAACCTGCTGTTTAAGAACCCCTACCCCTTAAGAAGTTTTTAAAGAAAGGAAGTTTAAAAGAAAAGTTAATTTAAGTTATTAGGTAGCCAACTTATGTATACTTTGTGTTTTTAATGCTGTTTCAGCTTATTATGTAATTGACTGAGATTTAATTTTGAACAAGCAGTTTTGTAAATAGCTGAAATTTCGCTTGAAAATAAAAGTTCATTATTTTATTTATTTTAGTACCGTAGATGGATGAAGTGACAAGAAACCAGGAAATGTTTTAAAGTTTTAATACATCCTTTTTTTACACCATGAGCGGAAGTTTCACTACTGACACTTCTTTGTTAGTTTCAAACCACCCAATTATTAAAGTTTTCCTATCATATTTTCCTACACACAACACTACTACACGGTATGGCAATATGGGCCATCTCAATTTTAAAGTTCTACAGCAACAACATAGAAGTTAGTTTTTAGTGTATAAACTGAACTTTTAGTTGAGGCTATTTGGATAAAATGGGAATTCATGGTTATATTTTTCGTAATAATAAAAATAACAGCTAAGAATTAGTAAGCAACTAAACTTTTTCATATTTATAAACTCTATGTCATAATTGAATTTTATTAATTATTAATTAAATAATTAAATTCAACTGAGGGTCCGGGCACCTGTAAAAATTTGTCTGTAGAACCCGTACTGAGTACAAGCCTGTTGTCGCCTTCATATACAACTTGGAGTGGTGTGGTTTATAATTCTAAGATTTGTTATGTGGGTCTGACGATGTGTTCATTGAGCACGAAAGGCCTCACAAAAATGAAAATTTGTCATTTATTGGAGTGTTTGATCATATATTAAGCATTTAGTTATTTCATTCTTGAGATATCACTATTGCAGAGAGATAGGATTAAATTGTGTTTATTGTAACAATATCATACCTTATTCATAAGTATACCAAACATGCATATAATTAAAAAATAAATAAAGTTTTTTAATAGATCGGACCGTAATTAACATCTGATATCTTGAAATAAATTCACTATATTGTGCTAAATCATGAACTTTTAAACAATGCTTTTACGCAGTTTTATAAAAGGGTTGTTTGTTCTTCAAAAATAAAAATCAGTCTCGTATAATAACCCAAATGGAAAATCTCCTGATTCTCTAAAGATTTTAATAATTTATAAAAATACAACTGAAAATCTATTATGTTTACCGGTACTCTATATGCCCGTAAATAACGTATTTTAATACAAGGTTTGCAGTATAGTTAAAAAGAACTTCATGGTTTGTATTGTATTTATATAGTTTTACTCTTAATCAATTGATGTAAACTTAAGAAGTTAAACGTTTTTTGAGGAGAAAGTATAATACAAAATACGGCAAAATGCCTTAAACTGAACACAGCGCCCAATTTAGTATTTACCAAACAAAATTAATTTGTAATTAATAAAAATAACTTATACTTATGCAACCACAAATATATTCACATCAATACTACTTTTACTTCTACCATCGTTATTTGTTTATTAGTGTTTATTTCTACAACGTCATGATAGTTACTTCAAAATAGTTTGTTAAGAAACCTCGTTATTTTAAATTATTAACTTTCATATAACCTCAATATTTTAAAAAGAAGCTTCACAAAAAACACTTTTAGTTGAAATTCTTGGAATTTTCCTCATATAAATTTTGTTAGAACCAATCTGAGTAGTATTTTGAAATCCTTTGAAGTATTTCCTTTGCGTTTTGACGTTAAGTAGAGATTTTAATACCTTTGTTTTGCCTCTAAAGTGATATATAACATTGAACATTGAACATAATTTAAGTAAATAAGAATATATACATACACTATACTACTGTCTTCTTTTATATATAGGTAAATAAATAGAAGTTATGTTCTTCTATTTAGAAACATTATCCTTATAAACGTGTTCGATTCAGGTTTCTGCTAGTGACACGATGTACAATCTAGCTACAGAAAGTCTGTTTATGAAATATTTCGGCCTAAGATGCTTTAGTAATTCCTGTCTTATTTGACGTTTCCAATAATTTCTTAGATTATACACGTCTTGCTCACCATTAGCCAATAAACGGATGTAATATGGCGTTATAATTTCATAGAATTGAGGAGTCTGTATAAAGTCTAAATCTAGATTGACACCTTAACTGTGGGGAAAAGCCTTAAGGTGCGCAAATAGTATTATAGTTAAATAGTTATTGTACATAAGTTTAAAACTTACTCACTTGCTAACACTGGGTTTCCTTAGAAGTAAAAAAATTTTGCTTTGTTTCTCAAAATGTAATTGGTAATTTATAGCCTGCGAAATGTACTTTAAAAATAAGATCCTCATATGTTCTGATAATCGAGATTAATAATTTGTACATTTTTTTAATTAGTGCTACAAAGGGAGCTATTCTTTTATCGATTGTTTTCTTCGAATACACATAATATGGTACACTTTATCTCGAATAAGTCTGGGAAAAATTGGTACCTTAATGCGTGTATTTGTTCAAGCACTACAGTTAAGAGTACAACTGTGGTTAAGAATAATTTCAACAGAAATTTAAAAGTTTTTTAGAACGAAAATTAAAGTTAACAGAACTGGAAGTGAAGATAAGAAGCTTTACTTTTCGGCTTGATAACTCTTAATGCTCTCCCTCCTCGAGAACCTTCAATCATCGCTTCATTATTTTCCTTTCCAGAATGTTCACCTTACTTTATTCATGTTTTTCAACCCTTAAACAGTTTTTATCACCTATAGCTCTCAGTACATGACCTTTCAAGGCTTCAATTTCAGTTGCTTTTATTTTGTAAAAACCTTGCTGTTTAGTTTTAATTTACGTAAATCAAGTCATTGTTAGAACAGTGATGAAAAACTGTTGCAAATATTATTTCGGATTATTTTACGTTATGTTTAAAAACAGGGTGAAATTTTATTGTCCTACAAATTGTTTCTCCTCTTATGAATTTGATGAGAATGAGTCAACATGTGTTGATCCCGACTGTAGAAGCACGCTGAGTGCGTGTGTTAGGGGTGTCCCTATTTCTCTTTCTCCCTTCCTAAACGAATCAGGTTGTTTTGCCCACACTGTAACTCTACACAATGTAACTAGCCATTCGATCATTATTTATCTGCTAATAAAGCTGTCACTGTATGTCACATAAAAAGATGTTTGTATAAATTTCATGACACGTTTTCAGCAAGGATCAGCGCTTTTGTAAAAGCTAATATAAATAGTATATTGCTTAGATGTTCATGTTTGTACTGGGGTATTTGGGTTAATAGCGACTAATAATGTACATCACAATGGACACTGACTGAACTTTAAACTTACCTAGTATTACTGAGCTCTAAAATGATTCTTAATTATTAGTAAATTTCCATGGAATGATAATATTTTACATTAAATAAATTTTTCATATTCTTTAAAAGTTTCTTTAACTAATTAATAAACATCAATGACATATCCTTTTATATAGCTCGCTAACGTGTATTCGATAATAGTTTCTTAGCTATTATAAAATCTTATGGAAACAGGTTTTGTAGATCCAATTTATTTTGACATTATATGAAATTTATATTTTTTCTTACAAATAAAACTGCTGTATTAAATAAATTTTCATGTTGTACTTCGTACGTAAATATATATGTCAAATATAAAATAGTGAAAAAGTTCTAACACCAAAAATGATTTTAAAGTAACCTATTTATTCGACTAGTTGTAAGGAGGTATAGAAGGGAGGCATATTAATTTATACATGTTGGTTATCCAAAGAAAAAAGTTATAAATGATCAAATATATTTATATATATATATATATATTATATAATTATATATATATATTTATATATATATATATTTCTATGTTGTACACACAATTTTCATGGTCATCTTGAAGACCACACATTTATTATTACAGCGCCGATTTTTTTTAAAGCCACTTTTGGTATTCCAAGAATATGAAGGAAAACGAGAGGTTTAAATGCCTCAAATGGTGCACCACTAAAAAGTCAAACCCTAGCAAAGTTGACCGAGTGCAGACTTTTATAAATTATTCTCCATGGGATGTACTTTTAATCTGTCAAAATGTACATAACACTTCACTTGTCAGAGAATTTGCATAGAATTCCTCGTGGTATAGTTGAAGTAATGTCATAAACAGGCCTGTTGTACGCCAACAGTTTATTTGGTTTGAATTAAATATATACGTAATGCTTATTTATTTGTTTAATTTTTAGGGCTTCTTTTTGGGCTTAATGCGATATGTTGTCTGAGTACAAGCCTGCGTCACCTTCATATACAACTTGGAGTGGTATGTTTTAGAATTCTAAGATTTGTAAGGCAATTTCCCTTTTATTATCAGGTTGATTTAAATCAGTTTTATTTTGGAATTTATCCTCCTAAAAGAGTTTTAACAATACCTGTTGATTTTATCGATTATTACCCTCAGATGACATATTAAATATAAATTAATTTTAGCTAATGCAACAATAAATATTTAAAAATTAACCTAGATGGGGTTAAAACTAGCGGAACCAATTAACGAAACTTCGTTCGTAAGATACATATTTCTAAGCTATAATGACAGTTTCGACTATGCTTTGTGATTGAGATCAAATTTGATACTCCTATTAGATAAGTAGGCTATATTAGTTGTCCTTGCTTTATTTATAACACTCCACTATTAGTGTTTATTCATTACGTATTCCTTACAACGGAATCCGAGTGTAAAATTGAAATCAGAAATGCCGTTATCGCTATTATCCAAAGCTGTCAGATTGGATTCTTAATTACTCATTATGTTTCATTACAATGATTAAAAATAATGGTCTGCAATCATATCACAGTTATCACAATCATACTAGAATTGATGAACGTGACTGTACACTAAACAATCAGCCACCCCAAAGCTGAGAGTTGAGCTAATGAATGTCTTAATTACTGCTGTTTGTAATGACTTCTCCTGTCATTATATTCACTGCAATGGTTCAAGATAATGGTTTACATAGTTAGTTCGGTCTCAGGAGTACCCGGATGGGGAAATAGACAGAACTGGGTTTTAGAAGATTTACTGATTATTATTACAATTTTTAATTATTTTGGACATTTATAAAGGTTGTAAGTATCCATTGGTTTATTATCATATATACAAATAGCATTTTCGATAACTAAAACTGTTTTTAAAGTTTTAAATAAAATCTTATATTTATAGGTCTCCTAGTGGGAATGTAGACACTTTTTTTTTCTAAATTCGAAAAATTATTGACATGCCTGACTAACCAACGTCAGGAATTTGTCGTGATGGGGGATTTTCAACATTGGACGCGTTGGACAACACTCAACATTCCACAATTCGATTAGTCGATTTACTTAGGTCATTTGACCTGGAGTTACTAGTCAGAACTCCGACGAGAGTGACGGCTACAATCACAATCTGCTATCGACAATATCATCACCAACCACTCAAGTTGTCGCGGTGTCTGTAGTGAATACAGCTGTCCTCAGACCCACTATGGCCAAGTCCGGCTATGTATGTACCCCCATACATGGTCGTTAGTGGGGTACAACTCAAAAGGGAGCCCAAAAATTTAAACAAACAGTAAGAGACATAAAGGCCAGAAAACATCGCTCACCTCAACACTCCTCTTTCTAAAGAAAGATGGGATTTTCTAAATTCATTCCAACCTGTAGAGCAGCAGCAGTTTAGATTGTTTAACGACACTCTAAATTTCCACATTAACATTTGCTGCCCTACAAAAATGATCAATGTTTTGCGAAAAAACTTCCAAAAACAACTGGATCACAGCGGGTATCTTAGTTTCTAGAGAAAAACTAAAATTTTTCTCCGAAATTTACAAAACCACTTCAAACGAACAATTTAAAACTTTTTTCAAGAATACAAAAAAACATACAGGAAAGTGATCCAAGCTGCAAAAAGCATATGATGTCTCAAAATCTATTCTCTCTTCTTCCAAAAATGTTTCAAAAAACAACTTGGGGCATCATTAAAATAATAAAACGAAAACTCATAAATCAGTCAAAATTAAAATTGGGTCTAGGCTTGTGGACGATGAAACGGAGATTGCCGATCAGTTTAATAACTTTTTTGCATCCGTTGCTGATGGGCGGGGTCCCCGGCCATCTGAACCTCAAGTACGCCCCTTGCAAAGGACAAAGCCCCATCATCGTCAATGGTGTTGGCGCCCGTCGTTGAGGATGAGCTTCACCGAATTATTCAGCAGCTCCCAGCCAAAAAATCAAACGACCTCAATATAATGTCTCCATGGCTCATAAAAAAAAAATGCTGCAAAGCATTTAGGTGAGACCCTTAACCCCCAATTAGTAAATTATTCATTCCAAAAAGGAGTTGTTTTTCCCTCTCTCCTGAAAACTTGCTAAAGTTATTCCAATTTTTTTAAGAAAGACGACCCAGCTTCAATTACTAACTATCGGCCTGTCTCAATTTTGCCAGTGATAAGCAAAATTTTTTGAAAAGCTAATTTCTTATAAGAATGCTTCATTTTTTGGACAAAATACTATCAGCTCTCAAGTGAACAATTTGGTTTCAGAAAGGGCAAATCGACAACAGACGCAGTTGTGAGTCTTGTCGATATGATTGTAGAGGGAATTGAATGTCGAAACCACACAATGAGTGTGTTTTTAGACCTGTCCAAAGCATTCGACTGCGTAGATCACGGTACACTGCCTCGACAAACTTGAGTCCCACGGCATTCGAGGCGTGCCTCTTAAATGGCTTAGCTCGTTCCTAAGTCAGAGATCCCAAGTTGTTCCAAATATCAAATAAATCATCCAAACCAATAGACCTGAGATATGGAGTCCCTCAAGGGTCTATACTCAGTCCTGTGCTTTTCCTGCTTTACGTGAACGATATAAAATCATCGCTTCTGCATGGAAAATTGGTGCAGTTTGCCGATGATACGACTCTTTTTTTCAATGCAATGTCAAGCGAAGTTTTGGAACAACAGGCTTTTGTTGACATCAACAACTGTGTCCAATACTTCCACAGCCTCAATCTAACAACAAACTCTTCAAAAACCAACGTTTTTAAATTTTGCCTTGCGCACTGCAGGCAACCAGTGTGAGCCGGCCATTTTGTTAGATGACTCCACACTGGAAGAAGTCTTCTCTTCAAAATTCCTAGGAATGCACCTCGATCGAGGGCTGACTTGGAATGAGCACATTGACCATGTTTGCGCAAAAATCTGCTCAGGCATTTTTGTTTTTGAGATCTTTAGCCAAATACTGTCCGAGTCAGGTACTGATTACGGCGTATTACGGCTTGATTTATCCCCATCTTGCCTACGGAGTGGTCCTTTGGGGAGCTTGCGCAAACACTCAGTTTCAAAGAGCATTCAGACTCCAAAAAAAAGCAATTAGAGTAATCGCCAAAATCAAATTTAGAGAGTCGTGCAGGGAAGCTTTCAGGAAAATTGCAGCTGTTGACTCTGCCGTGCCTCTACATTTTGGAAACAACTTTGTTTTGTGTGAGTAAATATGCCTTAACCAGAGCCAAGACATTACACATGTATGAGACGCGTGGCAGAGCAAACTACCGGACTGGGAGACACAGAACGGTAGTTTATGAACGCCTACCCTCGCAAGCGGGTGTGCAGTTCCTCAACAGACTGCCCAATTCAAATAAACATGCCCCAACGCCTAAGGCGTTAAAGACTCGCCTCAAACGCTTCTTGGTGTCTCAGGCATTCTATAATGCGGGTGAGTTTTTGGCATTTGACTGGGAGACCGCCCAATTAGAAGACTGACTCTGCTGTGCCAAGTGGGCTGCATTGGCGAAGAATGAAAGGGCGTGATTGTAAAATTGTAAGTATGAATGTGTATTGTGTGTATGAATGCTTGGAATTTTAGAAACCCCGTATTGACGTTTGCCATACAATGTATATACAATGTCGCTGCAATAAAAAGATTTTGATTTTTGATTTTGATTTTGAAACTTGAAATACATGTTACCTTAAACCTGTGCCTGTTTTTCTGCTACACGAGACTTTCAATAACTAATTATGGTCTTCTCAATCTCATAACAACAATCTTATGAGGTGATTTGTGAAAGTGGGACCGTTATAAGCTTTCACTCCTATTAAGCGGTCAATGAATATGGTGTGCCTCAGGGATTAGTGCTGGTATTGGTTTGTGAGTTATTTCCTCCTTATCTCTGACCCTTCATAATTAATTTCTCCTTTTTGGTTTCTAGCACATAAGTTCCTACCGAACGAATAAAAAAACACATTCTAAATTATGAAAAGAAACAAAATATTATTTTTTTTAATGTGGTGTTTATGTGGTGTTAACATTTCAATTTCTTCTTGTTATCTCAGATTTTTGTAGTACATAAGGTCTTAAATATTTCAAATGTATCCACTGAACATTTACAACCTTTTAAGTACGCGTTTTAAATTGTTAAAATCCAGTAAACCATGATGTTCACAAGAAATCACGTAAATCTGATCTATTTTGGGGGAAACAGGATTTGCATGTTGTTTCAGTGACACAAAAATTAAAAAACACTAGATTTAGAAATCTGCAATCTGATCTGGTTTTATTCTATTTGTATGACATAAGGTTGTTTTTATCAAGTGCATGTTTTTAGAGTTAGTTGTACTTGCAGTCGACATACAACATGGTTGTTGTAATTCCTGACTTATGCGTGTCACAACATTCTAGTATGATTTATGTATTTTAAGATATATCGTAGTTAGCTGTTAGGGTTAATTATTCACCTGAGGAAGAGATCAGATTGCAGATCTTGATACTGCTACTGATTGTTTTTGTATCACTGCACGTTTGCATGTGTCACGAAACCTCTGATTCCTTCACAATCCTTCCATCGTCTAAAACAAACTTCAAAAACAGAATATATCTATTTTAGTGGTACTAATACACTAGTTACCCAGTGAGAGTTATTTAAAACAAATGATTAGGATGCAGAGGGAGGATGTATTGAAATTTAAAATGTAATTAGTATATTAAAATTTGTAAAAAAATTGTAAAAAATAAAAAAAAAATATTTACAAATATTGAATATTACTATTAAATAAACTTGTAACCTACTTTATTCCACTTCCAAGCACAGCAATTTTTCTATAAATACAAACCAGCGTAAATCTGTGTTTTTTCAAACCCATTCTTGTTTCTTCATTAAATTTTAAATATTACATTTTAAAAGAAACAACTTATAATAGTATAGTTTTTAACTTATACAGTTTGAAGCAAAGTTATATAATCACGTGACCTAGAAACCAAGCTCTAGTAGATCCCTAGGGCTCTACACAGTTTCATTAACTGCTAATTATCATTCAAACACGGGTACTAATTGGCTAATTAAACATAGAGTTATAGAGTGTCCTCTGTTTCACTATACAGATTTAATGAAAGACTTTCAATGGGTTAAGTGAAATAATAAGAAATTTAATTATCCACAAAGAGCTGGAACCGTAATTTATCTACAAAACATTTGTTTTTTTACAGGGAAGGCATTATAATAAAAATATAAACTTATTTTAATTCATTTGAATGCAGCAGCTATATAAACAAATGAAGCATGTTTTTGTTGGCTGTAATAAATTATACTATAAGTTTTCTAACTTTTAATTGTAATACTTAATTAGGTTTTGTAATATTAAATAACACACATATTATATACTGAAGCATTTGTGAACTTAATTTGTCAAAGGTTACAAGTTGGAGTGAATATAATAATAATAATAATATAAGCAACTATTAGGCATATTAAAAAATTACTGAAACATAATTAAACTATGATTCGTTAGTATTAGTTGTAAATACATATCATAAATAACGAAATGTCAATTTTAAACACGTTTTTATTAAAAGTTTGTTTCTGCATAATGGATGCATAATAGTCGTTCGTAATTCCGACTGCTTAGATGCTTCTTTCAGTAAAACGCTTCCGCTTTCGTGGATGTGCTCAACATCGATGTACTCTTAGACATAGTTGACCTTAGTTGTATTATAACTCAACTGTTATTTGTATTATACTTAACTTAGTTGAAAGATACAACTAATTGGATAATGTTTAGTTGAAGCCAAAAGTAACCCAAAATACGCCTGGTTTGGAAGTGGTGACATTTCAATTTTGGGACATTGTCAAATTTACTCATAGCTGACATGGATATCACTAAGAGAGGATGATCCCTTTCGTCAACGCCAGAGTAGAAGTAGACTAAATTGTATTCCGTGAGGATGAGGTCTAGAATATTTAATGTATAAATTTTTAAAAGAGAATTTATTCCAGCAAATTCACTTAAACTTACTCAGGAATAAGAGTGCGCTCATACGTCAAATGCTGGAACAAGAGTTACTCTTAAGTTAAATATTATAATTATTTTATGAATAAATCTCGTTTTGAGACTAAGTGACTGCACTTACACACACACACACACACACACACACACACACACACACACACACACACACACACACACACACACACACACACACACACACACGCGCGCGCGCGCGCACACACACACACACACACAAACACACACACACACACACACACAACACACACAACACACACACACACACACACACACACACACACACACACACACACACACACACACACACGCACGCACACACACACACACACACACATTAATTACATTTGTATAAATGGCAATAGTAGCCGAATTTAATTGTAGATTATGACATTTTGTCAAGCATTTAATCGTCTGTCAATAGTCAAGTTTAATCAAACAGTTAGTGGTTATATTTATTGTTAAAGTGATAATACACTTTTAATATACCAGATTGTAAAAATATATTATTGCACGGAAGGAAAATGTTGAAGAAACATTTTCCCGTTCACCTGAATGCCCCAATTTATCCAAATTAAAACAATGATAATGTTTCAAGTGTTCCTATAGTAGTAGTATCACAGTCCTGTATACACCGTTTACATACACCAAGACTTCTTATCACATACACTTTTTGAAGGCTAAGCAACATACAAACTCCTCAAAACGTTAAGATTTCTCATGTTTTGACATTTAAATACTTTTTTGTAATTTACACACATTGAAGAAAGTAAAAAAGAATTGCGATACACTCAAGACAATACAGAAGTAACTAATAATATATTTGTATAATTTTTATACAGTAAACCAGGTATCTTTCTTGCAGTATATATAGTGTGGGAGACACATGAATGAGAATAAACATAGTGAGAGTAATGTATCTAAATGAATACATGCTATGTAATATGGTGATGTAACATCCTCTTTCCATTAGAGTTATCCACAGTTATCACAAACTTCGCCCATAAAATGACAAAAATCTACGATTTTAAAAACATCAACGCACTTTGTTTAGTCTAAAATTATTTAAATACGTTTTACATATATTTTGTAAACTTTCAATGGATCTGGTTTAAAAAAAATGTACTTCATGAAGATATTTTTACTGAATTTTTGAGTTAAGGTTCTGTTGAACTTCTGTCATCATCCAAATGAGTGACTCACATGTCGGAAACACAGTGAAATGTACGTAGTTCACAGGCCAGTTCTAAAATAGAAACCAGTCTTCCGAAGGCTAGTATAATAACCCACAAGTTACAATAATGTATCGAACCAACATTAATTTAAAGATGTTGTAAAAACTAGGAATCACTTTGTTGTTGCCTCCAAAAGAAACATCTGTACATGACGTTTCTAGAATTACTAATTCTTTATCGTGATAAACAATCCTAAAAGTATGAAAAATATTCAAGTATACAAGAAAGGTAACAAAACTAGCATATTTATGTCTCCATTTACCTAATGTGGTGTATAAATTAAGTGTTGTCACCTTTCGCATTGTGCAGCTGTATCTTTATGTTTTTCTTACCTAAACACATAACTACTAAGTTCTGTTAACTCCTGATACTCAGACGATAGTAAAGAAGGGAACTGACGATTTTTATTCGTATGTTTAATTAGCTCTAACGTATTTATTGCCAACTGTAGAATACTGTAAGAAACAGTCATTAGCAAACAATGCATGTGTTTTAATGAAGTATATTTATCTTTAATATGCATTCATAACAATTAAGTAGTAATTCTTTGGTAAGAGACTAGTATAAGGAAAACGCAATTTATTCACTGAAGTAATTTCTACACTTTTCATTTGAAGTTTCTGTTCTCCACACAAAGGGATCATTTTAATTGTAAATATTGAACTTTTATGAAGAAGCAGTCGAACAAGCAGTCGCTAATTACTGGCTAGAGAATGAGAAAACTATTTACGTAACTTTTTTTATAGTACTTGTATTAGTTTTAATGACATTTATTTGTGTAAATGTGCACAGAACATTTAACACAATTTTTATTTTAATGGGTTTTAAGTTATGGTAAACATTTAACAATTGACAAAGTATTTATTACAATAACTGGTGGCTTTTGGTTAAAAACAGGTTATTTAAACGTGGGACCATCTGTTAAGTGTGTTAATGTACTATCTATCGATAGGGGGGTTTGTCACAGTATTAGATAGAGAGTTTTTATATAATTTTTCTATACATTAGTTTGGCTAACTTGGTTCTGGATTAATTTTACAGCTTGAAATGGTGAATTATTTTTAAAAGTTTTACACAAAATAAAGATATGCAGAAACAAATATTCTCATGCATACATCTTATATATCCAATTTGTATCAATAAATGGAGCAAAGGTTTTATGCAGAAGAAGGATAAATATATTTATTATTTTTGGCAACCAATTAAATAATACTGCAGTTATTTCAAAACATCAACAAATGAATTCAAATTCATGGAGCACAGCAGGTACCGAACGCTAACAAATTTATGTGTATAAACCTCTATATGATGAGTAAATAAGAGCCTATCTATAAATAGTTGAAAACGAATTATAATAATTTCAACAGATTGCCTAGACCCAGGTTCCGTATTTTTTACATTCTGTAAAATATTTTTGATAAGTTACGACGGCATCTCAGAAGTGTTGATTAGCTCAAACTCTCAGATATACTAAGATCGTACTTTTTTATTTTGTACACTAATACCAGTAATGTAGATTCTAATATAATTAATGTTCAATCTCAAAAGCTGTTATTGTTAAAAATGTGGCCACGATTCTGATGTCTTTGGATTACAAAATGTTTTTATTCGTTCCAAACCACAAATAAACAGGATCAAAAAGTTATTTTAATTTTGTATTAACTAGAAAATCACGTGGCACATGTTCATTTCTGATTGGATATTCTTCTTATTAGCTTCAAACCTGACTATCCAATAATTTTATATTATTCGTGAGAACTTTCTTCTTTAAGAACGTATCTTCAGACACTCATAATTGAACGAAATGGTTGTTTTATGGGGAACCAATAACAAATATGAAATTAAGTAAACGTTAAAATGGAGTATTGAAAGACCCAACAGATACAGAAGATGGAAGTCTTCCTCGGATAAATAGAAGTGTACGTAAAATTTCTCAAAGCTGTAGGGCCGTTCTGTCAAGACTTATGTCACAGACTGATAGAAAGACGGACAGACTGTCCCATGATCTGTTAACATAAAAATCGTTACAATTCTAAGAAACCTTGCAGTATACCGTAGTATGAATGAGGTATATCCTAAAAACAATCTTAGCCTTCAGGTTTGATGATAAACATATTTATTATGTATGACGCACTGATGAATTGTAATAACACTGTAACTGTGACTATTCGCTAAATAACTTACTTATTAAACCAAATATATTCCTAATATCCTGAACCTGATCACACTCCCTTTCTGAAATCGCAAACTAACCCGGTTATTGTCCACATAAAATTATCTTCTTTAACTGAACGACCACAAATCTTAGCTCCACGAATAGACACACACGAGTCTGTGTTTAGTCCTCATACTCACAAATCTTTACACACCGAGGAAATATATATTCTACTGTTTTAATGATATACGTAAAGAATTGAGTTGTATTAAACCTGGGATTAAAGAGAAGCATGGTGAGAGCTGTCAGACAGAACAACATAAATATGTCACAATGGTTTCATTCATATTTCACGCTGGCAGCGCTTTGTTTTTTAGATTTTGTTGCTTAATTTTATAGAGACAAAAAATTGTTAATTGTATGGTTAAAACTATGAATTAATTTCTAATAAAACTCATGGTTCTTTCAATGCTATCTTTCATTAGTTAATTTGATCAACATTACCATTTGGTCATGTTTGTTTTATAAGTGTTCTTGTAATTTGCTGTTTCCCTGCTAGCAGAATTTGCTTTTCTAACATTCACTTATATTCCTGTAATACAAAAAAATGATATTATGTACCTCAAATGTTTATTAATGCTTTTTCCATAAAACATTTAATCACTTTCCAAATAATCAATTCTTATATACATTTCTTTTACAGTAACATTAAAATCGAACTGCAAACTTTTTTAAAATTGATGTAAGGGAATAATTTTTAACTTTTAAATTTTCATTAACATCTTGTTATGAAAATTTGAAAACGTTTGAATTAAATTAAATACTAATCCAACCTTGATTTTAACATTTTGTGTAAACATGTATAAATTTAAAACGTGTTACGTTATTTACGAGGTGTGTTGGAAAGATTTATATTGATATGGTAGAGTATCGTGCATTACGATTTTAATATCCTCCTTTTATATGAGAAGTTTAAAAAGAAATAAAGTTTTAATTAATTCGTTTCATTTAATAATTAGAAATTAAAATTAATCATTCAGCAGTTATTTTCAATCGAGAGGTTTTTATATCAGTAAAATGTTTCTCACTCACCAACCTGTCCCAGTTATAACTCATTCTTTGATGGCAATTGCCCTTCCGCCCTCTTTCTGCTGTTTATGTCGGAATGAAATACAGCTTCCGATTGGTTTAAGTGTCGAGAGGGGTTCTCCAATTCCGGTGGTAGTCATTTATATTTTCATTGCCTGTCTGGTTGTAGCTGTGCTCATAATCTCAGTGACACTAGTTTCAATAAAAAGCCAAGGTTCATAAAACGATCTCTTACTTTTCTTTCTAAGTTATAAATGACAAAATTCTTTCTATTGGTTTAGTAAATTATTTTAAACACAGGTCATAGTTAATAATTTTGTTAAATCAAATAAAATGTTCAATTAGAATTTTAAATGTAAGAATTGTAACAATTCCGCTGAAGTTGGTGGTATTACTGTTTAAAATATTCACCTCCCAATAAAGAAGTAAGAGATGACTTAGTAAATTTGGTTTGGCTTTTTTTATATAAGCTAATTAATAATACTGTACAACAGCTATTATATTTTAGACCGTAACCATACTTACACTCTTCATACAAACTGAGCAAAATAGAAAGGACTAGAGTGTAGAATAAGGGTGAAAAACTTCTGTAACTCAAATGAAACGTCTAATTATTAATTTAGTCGATAAACATAAAAACACTGCTGTATTCCGAGAAAGTTCGTGCAAAAGTTGACCCCAATGTCAATACATCATTATACGAGTGTATTTTTTAAAGTATAGATATAGTTTTTACGTAAGCTAATCAAAATATTAAATTGTCTTTTAGTTAATTGTCTGCTAGTAAATTGTCTTTATTTTTTCACAAGTATTTTGAAATAATCCTGAGTTATATTGCATATATTGAGTTAAATCATAAGATACTTCAATTGCGTTGTTATGCTCTTTAATTAAAATCTCTCTCTCTCTCTCTCATACACACACACACACACACACACACACACACACACACACACACACACACACACACACACACACACACACACACACACACACACACACACACACACACTTACATATACATATATTAATTTAAAACCCATCATAGTAAGCTTTTAAACAGTTTCAGTCAGACGGAAAGGACTAAGCTCAAAGAAGAAGTATATATGATGATAGTAAGGGAAATCATAAAAATATTTCATTTTCGTTGTTATTCCCTGTCATTACAATATTATAAAGTAATTGTTTTAGATGTTCTTTTAGACTTTTGAACATAGTTATTAGTACATAAAAATATTAATTTAAGACTCATCATAGTAAAGCAGCAAACAAGAAGAAGTAAAATGTTTAGTTTTAGTCAGACAGAGAGGAGAAAACTCAAAGTTGCTTCATTATTCAACAATAATGAGTTGATATAGTCTTTCTTCACCGCCACCTATGCATATGACACCTCAATCAGAAGTTAACATTCTGCAGATTAGAATACATTCAGGGATAAACCTGAACTTCATTGAAACAGGCTTTTTTGATTTAAATATCCAAATTTTACAGAACTAAAACAAAAAATCTTTACTATGTATTTTACAATTTCGTTAATCAACTGATTAAATTTTATTTTTTAAGTGTTCTTGAGTAAGTGTGTATGATGATAGTAAGGAAAATATTATTTCAAATTTCACATCGAGGAAAAATGCTTATACACTGCAAATATATAATCTAATCACATGACCTGGAAAACGGATTTCAAATAATCATTTTAACAAAGATTGGAAAACAATCTCTCAATTTTCTCTATGTATGAGTTATGACAGCTATCTAATCAGAATCTAACCTAATGCAGAAGGGAACAAGAAAAGGGCGAGTGAGACACGTCTGAGAGGGCTTGTAAATTGGAAGTTAATTTGGAGGAGAAAAATAATTCCAGTTTATATAAGGAAAAAATACAGCAGAGGAACAAACTAAGGAAAGTGGAGTGAAGATGAGACTATTTAAGAGGTAAAAAGAAGACAGGCAATCAGCTATGCAAACCTGTTCAATTTTTGTAAAATTAGTTAATTTAATGTCCAAAATATTTTATTGTGAAAAGTGATGTTTTCAACGTTTCTGAGATTATAAAATTATAGGACATAAGTTTTTCGATATAGTTTTTAAACATATTAAATTTTAAGAGCCATATACTCTTTAAATCACTTTATCAGTTAATCACTTAAAGTTCACTTGTTTTCATATAAATAACAAGTGAACTCCTCATTCAATCAGCACAGCACCCAGTTTTCCCCATATAGATGATTTTGAGACAAAAAACAAACAAAAAACAATTTATAAAGTAACCAGTGTGAAGATATTCATATATATCTTGAAATTATATTACTTATAAATCCCTTTTATAAATATGAACGTTGTTTTGAAATTGCGTCTGTATTTATAGTACATACATTAACTTTGCCTGCGTTTAACAGTAAGTCCATATTTACGTCAAAAGAATAATATATTGATTATGTGATAGCAAATATATTTTATTTTAAAATTCATGCAAAATGATCTATTATAACAGTAACGTTTAAAAAAGGTTCGTTGTAAAGTGATTGTAAAGTATAAGGTTAGGTTGGCAACATTGATCGCCTTCCGTCTGTCAGCATCCTGAGGTTCTGAATAATAAATATCTCTCCACGCTCCCCATATCTTCACGTATTCCTCCCACTGTCACTCTACCCCATCATTTCTCTGTTACATCATTCCTCTTACTCTTACTACTTATAGAAATTAGAGGTGTGTTTTAAATTAAAAGATGAATCCAAAGGTTTCATATTTAAATTAGAGGAGTAAACCCAAATTAAGGTGTTCTCCTTAAGTTCCATTACTTCCATTACTTACTTGAATATTGACTTCCCTATTTCTTGATTCTTTTTCTCTTACGTGTTTAATACACCCGACTACGGCGGACACAGCTTACTAGTAAAGGTGGTACACGATTGAGTCGCAGTGAAGGTACGGGTTTTCAGGTTTTCACTCTCTCGATGATAACGAGCAAAATTATAAATTCTTTGTTATAAAATGGACTTAGTTGTCTTTCTGTTATTATGTTATTCTGACCATGCTTATCAAACTGCTTATAGTTTATTAAATTGTTATATTTTGTTTTTTACGAGTATATTACTATGAAATCACTCACTTAGTTTTTGAAAATTATTTAACCACGCACGACAATGTACCTTGCAGCCTAATTGTTCACCGATTAGTGAATTTTTATTTCTGGATCTGAAATAAATGTAAAGCTATTAATACACATTGGTAATATAACAAAATATTGCTCTGATTTATCTCAGCAGAATTAATTACATTTTTGTTACATTGCTGAAAACACATCATTGAAGAGTGAGTTTTTAATAAGTAGTGAAAGTTTTATTTTTTGTAAATCGCTTTAATTAAAAAGGGTGGTTATTAAAAATAATGTCACAATAAAAGGGCCTATCACATTTATTGATAACAAAACTTTATGATCTTACTTTAACCAAGCACTAGAATGTAATTGGAAAAATACAAAATACATTATTTTAGCGTAATAAAATTGTAGAATCTAACCACTGTTACTTTTTAATTCTCTTAAAAAGTTTTTAGTATAGACCAAAGAGATAGTTTCGGTTGAAAATCTGTGGTAATGGAAAACATAAAGGAATTTGGGCGTGTCACAAAAGATTTTCCAAATGTGCAATAAAAAACATTTATGAAAACGTAACCGGTGTTGTTTACGTGAAAATTAAGTGTTGTTTAATTGTACAGAATACTGGACGTTAATAATCAGCAATTTATTGACGTTGGTAAGTAGATTTCTTAAGAGTATAATTTATTTAAAGTGATTAATTCAACATTTTAAATTACATAATTCAACTGTAATATAAACTAAGATTAAAACTGGACAAAGTCTAAGGTTAATAAGTTGACTGGCCATCGAAGTTTAAAAGTGATTACCAGGAGAGATATCATCTCCAACAAAAAAACAAATGTCACAAAAACGATTGTACTTTTGACATAAATGCGAATGTCACACAAGAGTATAGTAAACTGTCACAATGTCACACACGGCAGTCACGTGACGTCTGTACAATATCACGTGATCTCATCTCTACAGCCCTTCTTGGAGTTGATATTGCTACTGGTTTTGTGCAAGCCCCTCTACTTGAAATTTTCTACATCCTGGAAAAGGTAGTAAAAATTATTCATTAACGAAGGTGTTACTCATGCTTTCTTCGTAAGTGGTAATAACAATTTACCCGTAGTTATCAGGGGAGTAAGTTTCATTAGTTACCATTGCACCAGTATAATAGAGTGATTTGGACCTTAAACGTTTTTAATCTATACTATCTAATATTTCTATGCGTCTCATTACCTTCAGTTCTAAAGATTTCTGTTTTGAAATTGGTTTTTACTATTTATCAGTTGGTTTAAATAGTACATAATTAAAAAAATAATAATAATTTCCACATAATTATAAAAATGATCGTTCAGTTTTATAAATAGCTATTTTATTATTTTGTTTTATTTAGCCAACGTAAAAAAAATTAAACCATTGATTTAGATAAGCAGACCTAAAAAATTAGAAGACACATATGGGCGTTTTTTTTTTGTATTTTTTACTTCATTCTATGCTAAAACATTGTTTATAGATTCACATTTATTTCAAAATATATATTCTTTAATAAATTAGTATTATTACATTTCATCGTTAAATTTTTTCTATAAAATAATAATGGTGTTTGTATTCCATATACAAAACAATGTTTCCACGAATTCCAGGTCAGCTGTAGGGAGTTGTAATACTATTAACTAAAAACGAATTAAAAATTATTATTGCATACACCCTGTTCAATATTCTATTCGGAATGAAAATATTGTAGTGAAACATGGTATAGTTTAAAACGTGATGGGGGAAATTGGGAACTAAACCGATCCAGTATATCAACGGTGTTGGATTGTTTTAGTGTTGGTATTCTCTTCTTGTTATATTCATTATCTCTGTTTATTCCTGTTGGAATTGACTGTCGTAAAATTATATTGTCTGGTTTAAACCCTTTACTTAACAAAGAGTTAATTTATCCTTAATTTATAGTGCAATGTATAAACTGTAACTTTGCTACATAATAACCTGATAAATAAAATAATCCCAATAAAATATTATGTAGTTTTTAATTCTTTATTAGTAGGCTACACCATTGGAAAAAGCGTATTTTTAATTCAGCAACTCTATAAGGATTAATTAAAGTTATTACGATGCACAGTAGGCTAGCTGTCTTAGTGATTTAAGTCTGCCTGTGCATAGAAAGAATTTTGGACAATAAAATTATGAAATGTAAAACGTAAACACATCAGTTTACTTAATAGTGTTTTTAATCATACGATATTTTTTATTAACACTGGATTTTGTTTTGATGAAGTTTTAAATATAAAAATAAAATTTAAAAAAGTTTTATTTGGTTTTTACACTTTAATTAAATTTGTACTATTTATGTCAAAATTTGGCAAAAAGTTGTCATGTAAATAAAAGAATGAAAACTTTCTCAGTTTCATTTATTAATTTAAACGAGTCTTAAAATGAATGTATGGTATGTAATATACTCTGAACTAATTACTCATATATAGACCAGTTAGAAAAAGTATTAACTAAGAAACTTTCCTCATCTATATACTTATACAAAAGGCCTAATGCAAATTCTCCTACCCAATTTACTTTATTTAATATAATTAACTTTAAATGATCCATTATTGACCATAAGATTTTTTTTACAAACTAGTAAGCATTGTGAGACATTATATTAAATACACCATCATTGTACATTTTAATTATAAATGTTGTATTTTAAAACAATAAAAAATAAAACGACTCAAATTTAATTGTAATGAATTCTATTAATATAACTTTTGTTGTAATATTACAACATTAAGTAGTTAATGTAGTACTACATTAAGCAACATCTGCATTCTAAACTCACAAACTTTATGAAAGATGTCAAATTTCCCTAATGTAATCCTAACCATACTAATTAAGTAATTCCAAACTTTGGAACACTAACTTTGTTGGTTTAATCATATTGCTCTGTCTTTATTACAGTCCGAACTAAAGTTTGTTACCTTATGCTACATTATGATACTATTGTTACAACACATTGTAATAATTCAAACATTAGAACAATATATTAATGTTACTTGTATGTCACAACTACTATAGGACAAGAATGAAAAAATCTCAAATAGAAAATAACACTGATAATTATTTAAATTTGTTAGTTTTCATATACATGTCAATAGCAAAAAATAATTAGTTTGTTTTCAAATGTATTTACAAAATTTTGCATTGAGTACAAGATGCTCCAAATTATGAAATTTAAAGAAGATACGTACAAATTTACCTTAAGCCAAACAATTGTTTAGTAGAGCATATAAAGTTGAGTAAAAGCAAAACTTTATAAATTCAGATATATTACGAGTGGTGTATGCAAACTTCCTGACAGTGTATGTTTTCTGTTCACTTTGACAGTTTACAATACATCTTACAGTTGGAGCATAAATTAAAAATATGTAGGACTCGTTTTATCTATCGTTTGACTTTATAGAGGTACCCTGATCTTTGGTACAGGTATTTAAATCTCTCATTTGTCTTTAGAGTCTTTCAATACCAAAAGTTGCTTTCCATTTTTGTTTTTAATTCAACACTACAATAATAAATTACTGGTCTTCAACATAAGGTTTGTCTTGTACACAATGCTGTTTCTTTCCGTAATACATACAATAATAGTAATAGTATTTTAACAAAAATAAAACATAGCTGTCACCCAAGAAAGAATGGTCAATGGAATGACCAATGAAGTATTGCGCCATTTTAAAGGTAGAGGGAATACAATTAGCAACCCTTCCCTCTGTAATACAGTGTAGGTTTACTGAATTTACGTACCCCAGTCTGTATCTCATGTAGGCAAGTCACTATCTGTACCCAGGGTGTATAAACCCCCCGGTCGCCCCCTCACCACCCCGGGGGGTAGACACGCCTTTTTTTTATTTAAAAAAATGTTGGGTAGCAGTGGGCCCCGGGAGAATCGCCCCAAAAATTTCATTTTTTTAAGGAAATTTAAATTTTATTTTTTATTTTTGGGGGGCAGGTGGGAAAAATTTTCTTCGGAAGAGGATAAACCTTTTTAAGGATTTCCCCAAAAAAAATTTTTTGGGTATTAATTTTGGGGGGGATTTTTAATTTTTAGGTTTTTAAAGGGAAAAAATTTGGTTGACAAAAGAATTTACGTTTCAAAATATGGGGGTTTTTGGGGGAAAAAAAAAAAAAAATAAAAGGGTTTTAAATTTTAAAAAAAAAAGGCAAAATTTTGGCCCCCCCAATTCTTTCCCCGGGAAAAAAAAAAATTTTTAATAAAATTTGGGGTTTTTTTAAAAAAAAATTTAAATTATACCTAAAAAAGGGGAAAAAAAAAACCATTAAAGGGTTTATAACCCCAAAGAAAAAATGAAAAATTTGAAACAAAAATTTTTAATTGGGGGAAAATTTAAAAAAGCTTTTAAAATTACATAAAAACATGATTAAAAAAGCCCGAAATTAACAATGAAAAAATTTTAAAAAGTGCAAAAAAACTGTCGTATTCAACCCAGACTTTGGTTGGGGAAAAAATTACTTAAAAAAAAGATTTAAAAAAAAAAAAAGAGAAATTTTTAAAAATTCTTCAACCCCAAAACCCCTTCCTACTCCCCTTTTTAAAAATTTAAACTTTTATGAAAAAAGGGCAAAAAAAAAGTTTTGCAGGTCTTATTAAAAATTCTTCCTTCCTTCCCCCCCATCCCCCCCCCCATTTTTCCATTCTTCCATTTTAATCCATTTTATTTTTTTCTAACCCCCCAAAAAAAGAAATACCCCTCTTTTTCTTTTCCCCCAAAAAAAACTTTTTAATCTGGGGTTCCGAAAACAAAATTCCAATTTTGGGGGGAAGGGTTTCCCTAAAAATTTCCCCCAAGAAAAAGAAAAACTCCCCTACCCATCCCCCACAAAACCCAAAAAAAGAGGTAGCCCGCTCAAATAAGGGGTTTTTCTCGCAAGAAAAAATTTAATTCAGGGTTTCAAATTTCAAGAAAAAATTCCCCCAAAGTGGGGTAACCCCAATTCCGACCAAAAACGAATGTATGTCAGGTAAAACCCAGTTATGCCTTTTTAACGATTCAATAAAAACCCCCCGATGGCAAATTTTAAAATTTTGGGGTGAAAGGGGGGCCCCATTCCCCTTTTTAAAAAAAAAAAAAAATGCAGTCCTAACAAAAACCCGAAATTTTAATTTTTGTTTTGCTATGGGGGAAATCAAATTTCCCAAATGAGTTTTGTTTTTTTGGGGCCCGGTCCATTAAACCAGTAAAAAAGACCGATTTGAATATTCATTTGGAACCCCTTAAATTCGATAAAAACAAACGCACATTTTTTTTTCCCTTTAACACCCAAATTTTTACCCCCAAAAACTAAATTCCATCAACCAAACCCCCCCTTTCCACCTAAAAATAACCCATTCATTTTTAAAAAAACCAAAATTTCCCCACCATTTAATCCAACTCAAATACCCTATTACCAACTCCATCCCTTAATAAATATCCCCCAAAAAACCTTTTCCACCCCCTTTTTCCCAAAATAAAACCCCAAAAACCTTTTCCAAAAAAAACCCAAAAAAAAACTTTCCCCAAAACCCCCAAAAAAAAAATTCCCCAAAACTTAAAAAAACTAAAAAAGGAAAAAAACCCCCTAAAATAAAATTTTATTTTCCCTAATCCCCAACCCCCAAAAAACAACCCCCCACTTTTCAACACTTCCCAAAATCCTCACTTTTACCCTTTTAAACCCAAAAAACCCCCCATCCCAAAAAAAGGGGGAAAAAATACCCCCCACCCAAACAATACCCAACTACCATTAACTTTAACTATCCAAAACCCTAAACCCCTTTCCCCTTAAAAAAAATTTTTTAAACCCAAAATTCTTTTTTTTTCCCCCCCCCCAAAAATTTTTCCCCCAAAAAAAATCCCCCCCAAAACCCCTTTTTCCAACCCAATCCCAACCAATCAAAAATAAATATCCATTTCCCCCAAATTAAAATATTATTTCAAACTTCAAAACCAAAAATTTTTTTAAACAAACCCTCTTGTTAAAAACCAAATTTTAAAAAAAAATTCTTTAATTTTTAAAAACCCTTAACAAAAAATAAAAAAACTCAACAAAAATTTTAAAAAAAAAAAAACTTTACCAAAAACCCCTTTATTTTAAAAACCCCAAAAAAATTTTTTTAATAATTTACAAACTTTTTCCCAAATTTACTAAAAAATTAAAACTTAACAATAACCATACCCCCCCCCCTACTTTTTTACCAAAAACTTAATCCAAAACTTTTAAAAAAAACAACAAAATTTTTTTCCCACTTTTACCCTTAAATTTTTTTAAAAAAAAAAAACCCCAAATCAAAACTCTCTTCCCAACCCCCAATCCCCATAAACATATATACAATTTTCTTAACTTTAACTACTTTTTTTTTTAAAAAAAAAAATTTAAAAAAAACCCCAATTTTATCAAAAAAACAAACACCACTAACAAAAATTTCCCTTTTTTCCCAACCACAAAAACATAAATTATACTTTTTTCAAACCCAAAGGGTTTCTCTCAACAAAAAATTAACAACAATCTTAAAAATTAACTACCAAACCAAACTTTTTTAAAAAAAAATTTCATTTTTCCTTTTTATTACCAAATTTAAAATTTCACACCTATTTAACAGTAAACCTTTAAATGGGTTTGGTAAAAACGTTTACAAATTTTCAAAAAAACCATTTCTTCGTTTTTTAGGAAAGGTTTTTTAACCACCATTTTTAAAATTTTTGGGAAGGGCAAAATGTATTTTAAAACAAAGAGGAGCGAAAAATTTGAAAATTTTAAAAAGGGGAAGAATGTCCCCTGAAATTTTCAAAGAGCAAAAGGAATGTTTGAAATACTATTTCATTAAAAATTTTTAAAACTGGTAGATTTTTTGGGACCAAAATTTACTTTGTTTTAAGGACAGTAAAAAAAGGAACATCAATTTCAAAAAAAAACCTGGTTTTTTTTTTAAAAAAAGAGGTTACCCCCAAATTCATTAAAGATTTTAAATTCCCAAAATGAAATTTTCCCCCAAAAAAGAAAAATTTCCCTTTGGTCAGTGTGGGGGAAAGGGGATGAACTCATTCATCATTTTTTCCAGTTTTCACAAAACTGTGGTTGGAAAGAATCGAAAAAAAAACAAATTCCAAAATTACAAGGGTAAGGCCCCATTTTAGTCGGGATTCCCCTTGCTCATGGGAAAAAAAAAATTTTAAAAAAAACACATCAAAAAATTTTTCAAAAGACTGAAAAAAAAAAAAAGGAAAAAAAAAAAAGCTCATTGGGGCCCCTTTTCACAAAAATGAAAAAATAAAGTAATTAAAGAAACCCCGCTTTCTTTGAGTGTTTGGAAAAATTCGGGGTTTTTTGCTCATCATACAAAAAAGTCCGAGGTATTTTCCCCCCCGGGTTTTTTTGGAAAAATCTGGAAATTACAAAGGGAAAAATTTCTTACTACAAATTTTTGGTTTTTCATGGTTTAAAAACGTTGGATTTTAAATTTTATCAAGCAAGGCCAAACCCTAAAAAAGATCGACAAACAAACCAAAAATTTTGAGGGGCCCAAAAACCCCTTTTGGGGCCCCTTTTTGAAAACTAATATGAAATTTTGTGGAAAAATAATAAATAGAATGGAGACCCCACCAAAATAAATTTGATTTTGGAAAATTTTGAAGAAAAACAGTTTAATTATTTTTCGTAGGGGTTCCCCCCCCCAAAAACAAATGGAATTTAAAAATTTAAGAAAGAAAAAGTATGGAAAAAAAAAATTTCTTTTTTTGGGCCCCGGGTTATGAAATAAAATTTTTAAAAATTTTTAGCCCTAAAAAATTGGTTAGGGGACATTAATTAAAACCCCAAAAATCCGAAAAAAAATTTTTGAAAAAAAAACTTTGCAACTCGTTTTTGGAAAAAAATAAAAATATGAGAAATTTTGGGACCTTTTTTTAAAAGGCCAAAAGTGGAAAAAAGGGGTTTTGAAAGAATTTAAACAAAAACTTAAAAAACCCGTTGTTTTACTTTTTTTTAAAAAAAACTTTTTTTAAAAACCAAAATTTAAAAATTTTTAGAAACAAAAAAATTATACCCCACAATGTAATGAAGGAAATTTTCAAAATTAAAATGGGCAATAGATTTTTTTAAATAAAAAAAAAAAACATGGAAAAAAAATTTAATGGATTAGAAAATGAAAACCCCAAAACCAATTGGGTCCCCGTAAAAAAAAAATTTGGGAAAAAAAGAACTTTTTTGGGGGGTTTTTTTGGGAGTTTGTAGGGTCATAAGTGTATTTCAGAATATAGAGGGAAAAAACATAAGGGCAAAGGGGGCCGTGGTTAAAACCCCCAAAAGGGGGGTTGGGGTTAAAAAATTTAAATTAAACTTTTAAAATTTTTTTTTTAGTAACATCGAGTTAAAACGGGAAACAATTGGGGCGAAAAATTTCCCAAATAAAAAAAAGGGGGGGGGGGTTTTTTTTTACTTTCACAAAGGGGGCTTTCGTTGAAAACTTAAAAACCCCATGGGGCATTATAAAATACAAAAGAAATTTAAAAATTTTTTTTTAAAAACCCAGGAAAATTAATTTTTAAAAAATTTGAAAATTTTTTTTTTTTTTTGAGGCCGTTGGGGGTTTTTTAAAAAATTTAGAATTTCTTTCCCAAAGTATTCCCTTTAAAAATTTAGTTTGTTTAAAGAAAAACCCATATGTAATTCGTAAACAATACGTTAAATTAAAAAAAATTTAAGAAATACGTTTTTTACGTCCTTAAATTAAATTTTTTAGTAAAAAAATAAATTTTTTTGATTTAAAAAAAAAAAAAAAAATTTTTTAAAACTATAAAAATTTGGGGGTTTTTTAAAAGGGTTTTTCGGGTTATACTAAAAAACAATTTAAATTTTTGTTTTAAAAAGAAAATTATAACAAAGGGGGTTAGGAATTTTAGGTTTAAAAAAATTTTAAATTTAGGGTTTTCGTTTTATTGCGGAAAAAACCCTTTAGGGGTTAATATTAAATTTAAAATAAAAACAAAAAAAAAACATGGAATTTTAAAAAAAAAAAAAAGGGTTTTTTAAAAAAAACCTGTCCTAAAATTAAAAGTTTTTTTAAATAAAAAATTTTCCCAAAAAAAAAACTAAATTTAAATTTTAAATTAAACGTAATTTTTTAAAAAACTTATTTACGTTTAAAAAAAATTTGTTTAAATTAAAGAATTTAAGTTTGTAAAAATAAATTTAACCCCTAAAAAAAGAGTTTAAAATAAAAGTTTAAATTTTAAAATTAAACAAAACTAAAATTTTTTTTAAAAAATAATTTAAATTAAAACGTTATTTAGTTGTAAAGTAATTTTAAGCATAAACGTTTTTTAAAAAACGTAAATTTTCGAAGTAAAACTAAACTTTTATAAAAAGTTTTTAAATTTAAAATTAAAATTTTGGGTTTTTAAAAAAAATAATTTAAATTCAAAAAAAATTTTTGGGTTTGTAAAAGAATTTGCCCCTAAATTTTTGACGTTTTTTTTAAAAAATTGACTTCATTATAATTTTTTTTTTAAAATATTTTAAAATTTAAAAAATTTTAAATTTTAAGGTAAAAAAACTCGAAAAATGTGAAAAGGCAACGTTAAAAAAAATTTAATTTTTTTAAAATTTAACGGCTAAAGGAAAATTAAAAAAATTTTAAAAAAAAAAATTTTAAAATAAAGTAAAAAATTTTCAAGTAACTTCAATAAACCGCGGATATTTTCTTAAAGCTCAAAATTTAAGTTAAACCAAATTAAAAGGATTGAAAACCCCTTTTAAAATTGAAAAAAGTTGTGAAAATAGAAAAAAAACCCAAAACCCCCCCGGGAAAAAATAGAGAATTGGCAAAAATGTGTAAAAGTTTAAAAAGTTTTTTAAGATTTTCCCCCAACAAGTTAAGGGGTTTCCCGGGGGGGAAAAAAAAAAACCCCAAAACGTTGAGGGTTTTGGGGAAATTTTTTGGGGAACCTTAAAATAAGACAAAAATTTGGAGGTGAGAAAAAAAACAAAAGAAAGGTTGGTTACTTTGATTATGTGAATTATATTGTCGTCTCAAAAATAAAAGGTGGGTTTTTAAATTTTAGAAAAAAAAAGAGTTTAAACTTTAAAGAAGAAAGGGAAAAATTTACAAAATAGGGGGAAAACCCCCCCAAAAAAAAAAAAAGTTTTTTAAAAAAAAATGGAAAATATTAAAATTTTATGGGGTTTTTTGGAAAAAAGGGCAACAATTTTTTTTAAAGGTTTAAAAAAAATTTTTTAAATTAAAAAATTAAAACCTCAGAAAGGTTCCAATTAAAAGGGGGGGAAAAAAAAAACTTTTAAAGAAAAACTGCGGTTTGTTTTCAGATGAAAGGAAAACCAATTTTTCCCCAAAGGGGGAATCCCGTCAGATTTTTTTTGGGTTTTGGGACAGTTAAAAAAATTAAAGGGTTTTCACATCTTAAAAAAATTTGAGTTACATCGCCAAAAAAGGCTTTAGAAAATTTTTTGGGCCCCGGACCGTTTTAAAGGGTTTTAAATTTTGGAATTTGATGAAATTTTTTAAAAAAAAGTTAAGGAAGGGAAAAAAAAAGAAGGGGTGGGGGGCGGAAAAAAAACAAAAAGTTTTTTTTTTAAATCTGATTAAGAGGGAGGTCTCTCAAAAAGGGGAATTTTGGGAAATAAAGGGGGGTTTGGCTTCAGGTGTATTCCCCAAAATTTTAAAAAAATGGGAAACAAAATTTTTTACCCTTTTAAAAAGGGGGAAAAAAGAAAGTTCAGTGGTTTAAAAAAGGGGTGAAAACAAATATTTTTTTTAGGGGGGGGAAGGGAGAATTAAAAAATTTTATGGTAAACAAAAGACCCCCCAAAATCAAATTCAAAAAAACTGGAGACCATTTTAGTTACGAAATTAAATTAAAAATTGGGAAAAATTTATCAACAAACAACTCATTAAACGGGTTAAAAAAAGGGTTTTTGTTTTTAAGGGAAAAAGCGGGAAAAAAATAATTGTAAAAGAACCCCCCTAAAAGACATTAAAATTTTAGTTCGTAAACAAAAAAAAAAAACCAAAAACTATATGTTTAAAGGGGGGAAAATTTTGCCCCAATTGGGATTTGGTTAGGGTTTTTTGACCCTTTGTTCCATTCAGGGGGTTTTGAAATCAAAATTTTAAGGAAGATAATTTTGGGGGTTTTTTCTAAAGGGGCGGGGCCACAAAGGACCTGGCAGGGGGAAATTTAAGACGTTTTTTTACGAGTATTGGTTTTTTTTACCCAAAAAAAAGGGGGGAAAATGGTGACAAAGTTTACAACCCTTCTTTAATCAATGTTTAAAAAAAAGGGGGGGGTTTTTTGGATTTATTAAATTGATTTCAAGGTTTCGAAAAATGTCAAACCTAAATTTTTAAATGCCTTGGAAAAAAAAAAAACCGGAAAAATTAGTGATTTTAATGAACAAAAAAAAGGCTTGGGAAAAATTTTTAAAAAAATTTGATTGCGAATTTTTAAAACTTTGGTTTTAAAAGAGATCTCCTGGGTTGAAAAAAAATTGGAAAACAAAATGAGTAAAGAAAAAAAATTTTTTGAAACTCATTTTTTTTTAAACCCTTTTAAAAAAAAAAGAAATTCAAGTGAATTTAGTTGTTATTTTTTAAAAAAACCCCCCCCGGGGGGCCCCCAAGTTTTTGTTTTCGAGGACATTTTTTGGGGAAAATGAAAAAAATCAACCGTAAAAAAAAAAAACAAAAAAAAAACAAAAAAGTTTAAAAAAAATTTTTTTTTCATTGTAGGCTAAAAATTTTTTTTTTCATTTTTTATGAAAGGTTTTAAAATAAAAAAAATTATAAAAATTTTTCCACGAACTCAAAAAGTAATTGCGCAAAAAGACAAACCTCAAATGTTTTTTCAATGAAAGGTTTTCCCCGGAATGGTTTTTATTTTTTCGGAAGGGGCCACAAAATTTTTTTGAAATGTTTTAAGAAAAAAAAACTTCTTCTAAACAAAATGTTTTAAAAAACAAAGGGTTTTTAAAAAATTATGGAAAAGGGGGTTCCAGTTCCATAAAGTTATTTCCCCTTAATAAGAGAAATTCCCCAAAAAAAAATTTTTTGGTTAAAATTTTGGAAAAGTTAACTTATGAAAAAGGGGTTTAATTTAAAAGCATTTCGGAAAATTTTTATGTTGTTTGAATTAAAAAAAGAACTTTCCCCTTCCTTGGTAAAAGAAAAATTAAGGATTTTAAATTTAAAGAGGAGGGGTTTTTTTTCACTTTTCCCAACAAAACCCAAAAATTTTGAAAGGGTATAGTAAATTTTTGGGCCTTTATATGGGGGGACCATGGAGGGTTTGTGCGTGGTAAAAGTTCTTTTGATTAATTGGTCAAAAATTCCTAGGTAGTCGGTTTTGGGGCCCGGGGGTTTTTTTTTTTGGGTAGGGGGGTTCATTTTAGTGGTTTGCCGGGGTTCTCGACAATTATGGTGAGGTGGGAAATTTTTTTGGATGAAAAAATAAAATTTGGGGTGGTTTTTTTTTTTAAAAAAAATTTTGGGGGGAAAATTGGGGTTTTTGGTAAAAAAAAATTTAGTTTTAACAAAAAAAGGGGGGCCCCCCCCCGGTCAAAAAATTTACAAAAAATTTATTCGGCGTTAGGGAAGTTTGGGAAAATCGGAAAAAAAAAAAAAGCCCTTTACATCCGAAAAAAAGTATGGGGCCCTTTTATAAAAACACCCAAAATTTCAATGGAAAAATAGCTTTGTGTGGGTCGCAAATTTGGGGAAATTGAAGGCGTTACCCCGAAAAAATTTAAAAAAAAAATAAAAAAATTTTTTTGGGGGGGATTCATGGGTGGGAATTCCCCTTGTTTGAAAAAGTATATAAAAAATGCCCTCCATTTTCAAAAAGGAAAAAGTTGTCTGTTCCTCTGAAACCCAACCCCTTTGGTAAAGGGGGGGTATTTTTGGCTCTTTTTTTTTCCGGGCTTTTAATTTTAAAAAAAGCGCTATTTTTGGTTTGGTTTTCACCCCCCGTACTTTTGGTTTTGACCATTGAAAATGAAAAAGGTTTAAGATTGTTTAATACGAGTAGTTAATTAAATTTGGGACTATTCTATGGAAATATCACTGCCTAATATATCTGGGGAAGATCCAGGAATAGAGACAGGTTTCAATATTTACCTTAGCCTCGAACGTTGACAGTAATATTTCCCCGGGAAGTGTCGGTTGCCATAGAGAACTTTGCTTCACAATGGTGACGTGGTGCAAGTGGTAGTGGGACAGTGATTGGTCAAAGTTTAAACTACACACTATTTCTGTGTTGCTTGCATCAGTCTATGAATAGTATCTACGAGTACCTATATCCAAGAAGTTCACCAATATTTGTAAGGTATATCTACACTTGTCCCAGTATAGGCCCAGTATTTGTGAGTATTTAGTCTGATCAAAATAGAGAGACAGACATTCTAAACATTTTGCTTGACTGAGACCAACTACGACACAACACCTTGAGCGCATCAAAGGAAAGACAGTAGGAAATACCTAAATTTTTATATTCAGGCTACTCAAAATTACGGAAACGGCAGAGGAATCTCCCGACATGACGTTTCTAACATAATTACAGACGAGGTTTTAGAAGTAGTCTAGAGTAGACAGGTTACTTTAATATTATCAAATTACAAGTGTTTAAAGCTTCATGTGTTACTATCATACGTTAAAAATTTGTATTCATTTTGTTTACAGTTTATTGATTTATTCTGCAATGTTTCTAGTTTCCATCCTGGTTACTCACAAAACCAATTTAAAGTGTTCATTAACCTCGGCCAATACCTTTCACTTGACACCCACCACCATCGAACTCGAAGTTGCATAATATAAATAGAATTAATGCAAAATTTCAATTATATACGTCAAATTGAATATGAATTATATACGCTGACAGAAATGAATATTTTCCAGCCTTTCAGTCTAAAAAGTTCACTTAAAATTTTCACGAGTTTTAATTCATTAAGATAGTGTTTTTTATTGTGCACACAAATACTTCGTGAAAATGGGTTTATTTCTGTTAAAGGAGATTTATTATGATCTGCTACATCTCATACTTAATATCTTAGTTTTGTTATGTATCGTGTAGCAGGCACTGACAAAAGTGAGCAAAGGTTTTAACTAATAAATAAATAATCACCCTCCAGAAACGTATAACAAATAACATCCTTAATAATCGATAATATTTTAAACCTAGGACTGTCCAATTTCCACATCCAGCTAATCGTGAGACAGAAATAATTAGGTACACCGTTATCCTGATTCATTGTAGTGAGTATAATGACAGGAGAAGTCATCACAACATCATAATTAAGACATTCATTAGCTAATTCTGGCAGCTTTGGGTGGCTGATTTTTAGTGTACAGTCACGTTCATCTGTTCTAATATGATTGTGTTAACATTTCAGATTAAAATGTTACACTCGAGTTCCAATGAAATGAATATGTAATGACAAAACAATTGTGATGGCAGTAGTGTATAATTAAAGCAAGTGCAAACTAATTTATAACCTAATTACGAAATATTTAACGAGGTTTAATATTTTATCTCAGTCACAAAGAATAATCGAACTGTCATTGAAGTTTATAAATATGCGTTCTATCATCGAAGTTGTGTTATTCGATTACGGCAGTTTTAACCCCTTTATTAAATTATTATGATACTTGAATTTTAGGTATTAATTTCATAATACTTGTTTGTGTAAGCTAAAACCCACTTTATTTAGTATAGTCACCTGGAGGTCAGATCGACAAATCCCAAATTATTGTTAACATTTGTTTATGATGCAGTAGTCCGCAAACTCCAAAGGTATCTGAAATCTACTTATGAATGAACACAAGTGAAACGGTGTTATTAAAATAAGGAATATATACTCCTCCGTTGGGGAGTATATATATTCTGTCTATATATTCTGATATAAGTAATACATTTGCATCCACATTTCGTCAAAATATGTGCACAATCTA